>NW_014541982.1:106687-135735 GCF_000741045.1 Vigna radiata var. radiata | reverse complement strand
ACGACTTAGGGTTACTTTAGCCCTATCTACTTTCTTGAATACTACTAGGCAATACTGAAGTTGCCTTGAAAAGTAGTATTAATTTGATAGCTTCAACGAGAGCTTATCAGCTATACTTGATGATTTTATCACTAAAATCCCTAGATTTTGTACGCTATTGGAATGAATTGAAAGAAGAGTCAAAGTATTAAATAGATGGAGTGCAGAAAAGTCAACAAAAATGCAGAAAAATCAACCAAAATGCAAAAAAGTCAACTAAAGTATAGCAAAGTCAACCAGAATGCAAAAAAGTCAACCTGAGTGTAGTTTAGCACTGCAGGTAGCGCCCCGACACCCTCTAGGGGCATTGAGCGCCATTTTTAGTGCCACAAACCACGCTCGAGCTCGCTTTGGGGGCGTTGAGCGCAACTCCACGAAGGTGGCGCCTGGGCACACCCTAAGTCGGGCGCTGAGCGCCGGTGGTGTGGGCTTGGACCTGTTTTCTGTTATTTTTATGATCTATTTAAGACCCAGACACCTTAGGGTTTGTATCTTTTGATGACTTGAGCACAAAAACACATTTTTGACCCCTTCTAGGGCATATTGGGGGACTAAAGGTGCTCCTCTTATCTTTCTTGGGTTTTTCTCTCTCTTTTATTCCATTGTACACCTAGTTTCTCCATGGCGGTGGAGAACTAATCTCATTTGTTCTAGGGGAATATGTAACCTCTACACTCTCATGTATTGAATTGATTTATATTATAAATGCTTTACTTCATTAATTGTTAGAGTTTTTCCTCTACACTTTATGCTTGCTTTGTTTAACTCTTTTAATAGCATGATTATTGATTTTGTCGATATGGACACATGTGGGGAAATCTAGAACTGGGGAAACTCTCCCAAAAGTAGTATTGCCTAGACATAGGGATATAAGGGTTGGTTGCATTTACACTCCTCTGCTTAAGAATTAATTATTAGGGATGTTGGGAATTGTACGAACTCATAATTAATGATAGGCTTTCTTCACTGAGACATCGGGTTTTAAGTATTTTAGAAAGTGGCATTAACATTAATGAAGAAGACGAATTCGTTTATGCATGAGAGTGATTAGGTGAAATTTAAACCCTAATAACATATTCATCTATATTATCAACATCATCCATTCATTTTAGTGTTTAGCCTCAATTGATCAAATTGCATTCATGTTTATTTTTCTGCACTTTGCATTCAAAAACCCCAAAATATTGTTCTTATAGTCTTAATTGGTTAAGCAAAAGCACAACTGTTTAGTGTGTGAGTCTCTTGGGAAAACAATACTTGGTCTTACCATTTTATATTACTTGATACGATTTGGTACACTTGTCGGAGTCTTAATATGATCTGAATTATTTTATGCTTATTTCATTAATTGTTAGTGATTTTCTCCTTTGCTTAAAGCTAGTTATGTTTTGATCACTCATAGCATGAGATTTGGATTTCTTTGTTATTGGGAAATACCTATAAACAATGATCTGGAGAATTTCACCCAAAAGAAATATTGCCTAGGGATAGGGATGAGATGTTTGGTTGTCTTATTAAGCTTCTATTCATAATGCAGATTTGATTATCAGGGATGCAAGGGATTGTGGTATAATAATTAAGGATAGGCTTTTTACGCCGAGGGATCAGGTTCTAAGTAATTTAAAGAGTGACATTAACAATTTAATGAAGAAGATGAATTCTTGTATGCATGAAAGTAAAGAAGGTGAAATGTAAACCCCAACAACATAATCATATCATATCATCAACACTAATCATTCATTTGTGTGTTAGCCTCAATTGATCAATTTGCATTCATATTTACTTTTGTTTCATTTGCATTTAAAAACCAACAAAATAGCTTTTCAGTCTTAATTAGATAAGTAATTACGTGATTGTTTAGTGTTGTGAGTCTTCTGGGATATGATACTTGATCTTACCATTTTATATTACTTGATACGATTCGGTACACTTGCCGAGGTCTTAATAAGTTTTTGGCACCGTTGCCAGGAACTCGTGGTTGAACTATACTTTTGTGTGATTCTTAATTAGTTTTGATTATATTGTTTTTTATTTTTTTTTTATTTTTTTAAGGCTAACTTGGTGTTCTAGTGTGTTGTTCTCTAATGTATGCAGGGTTCAATTCAGACTAGAAGCACAAAATTTTTATAACCTTTTTTTACAGGTTTAGAGAATAGTAGAAGAAGAAGGAAGAACAGGACATCCAGAGAACTATTTCCCTCTTCTGAATCTCTTGAACCACATTTTACTCAATCTGATGAGGAAACTGAAGATATGGCTGAGAATCAGAATAATAGACNCACCCTGGCATATTATGCAACAGTTTTCGCTGGATCGACAAGTGTACCGAGTCGAACAAGTAATATAAAATGGTAAGACCAAGTATCGTATCCCAGAAGACTCTCGGTGCTAAACAATCGTTTAATAACAAGATTAATTAAGACTTAAAGAAAATGAGATCATTGGTTTCANATGCAATAACAGAAAATTAAATATGAATGCAATTGATCAATAACATAATAGAACAGATATGAATGGATGTTGTTTAATATGAGATGAATATGTTGTTGGGGTTAGATTTCACCAAGTTCCCTCTCATGTATGTAAGAATTCTTCTTTATGCATTAATGTTAACGTCACTCNCTAAATTACCTAAACCCAATCAATCGGTGTATAAGCTTGTCCCATATTACCAGTTCATGCAATTCCTAACATTCCTAGTAATAAGATATGAAGATCAAGAGCTTTAAGACAACCAAGACTCATACCCTCATCCTTGAGAAATATTATCCTTGGGAGTAATTCAACAAGAACCTGAATTGTAAGGAACCTCCCGTCACTCATGCAATTCATAAATCATGCTAATGAATGAGTTAAACACAACAAGCATTGAAATAGACGAATTACTCTAACAATTAATGAAAAAGCATATACTATTGAGAATCAATTCAAATACATGAGATTTCACAAGGTTACATCATCCTCCAAAGAAAAATAGAGTTTTGTTCCCCATAGACATGGAGAAACTATATGAACAATGGAAAAGAGTGAGATAGAAAGACCCTAAAAATTGGGAAAAAGGAGCTTCTGCATCCAAATCCGCCTTCATAGGGTGAGAGAATATGTTGCTATGCTCTTCTCTGCCAAGGATACAAAACATAGAGCGCCTAGGTCCTTTAAATAGAGTCGCAACAGAGTAGAAATAGGGTCCGGTCCAATAGAGTCAAAACAGAGCAGAAATTGAGCTTTATCCACTACGCTCGACGCTCACGCGCCTAGGGGGGCGCCCGGGCGGTGGACGATCCTCATGTAGGGCTTGAGCCTTCGGAAGGGGTACCCAAGCTTCGGGGCTCGACGCTCAGGCGCCTAGGAGGGGTGCTTGAGCGGTGGATGCCGATTTCCAGCTCTTGAGCCTCCATACAGGGCGCCCAGGCTTCGTGTTGTTCCTCCTTCTAGTGCTCTTTCAGGCCTTTCTAAGCTTTATCTCCTTGGCTCTTCATCTATGCTTTCAGTATCACCTCATTCTCTACCGAAACAAGGGAAATTAGTCATAAAATCATTCAATTCAACCTCAACTCTCTTATTCACACAACTTAAGAGAAAAACATGATTTCAAGCAAGTTCTAAGCAGAAAAGGATGCATTTTAGTGTCAGAATTACATCCAAGATAACGATATTTTCTATCGTTATCAAACAGTCATTGGATCTATGCATTTTAATAGCATTGCAAGGCCAAGGGTTAATGCTGCAAGTATGAAGATGAAGCCTGTGCTCATTCAACTAGTGAAGAACAATCAATTCAATGGATTGATTAATGAAAATCCATATGAACATCTGACTACGTTCAATGAAATATGCAATAAAGTGAAGATTAATGGCGTGCAAAATGAAGCTATTAAGCTTAGCTTGTTCCCTTTTACTTTGGGAGGCAATGCTAAGATGTGGCGTAATTCATTCCCAGAGAATAGCTTCACTGATTGGGAAGATGTGGTGGCAAAATTTTTGAATAAATATTTTCCCCAATCCAAGGTCAATAAAGGTAAACAAGAAATTTCTTCTTTTCGATAGGGCATCGATAAGACTCTAGGTCAAGCTTAGGATAGATTCAAGAATCTATTGCGAAAGAAGCCAACTCATGGTTCTGATAAACCAACGGTGGTTATTCATTTTCTTGGAGGTTTGAAGTCACAGACAAAATTGATGTTGGATGCCTCAACTAGAGGTAGTGCAAGACTCCAGAAGAAGCATATGCATTAATAGAGATGACAATGAGATGCATAATGAAAGAGCTTAATTCCAACATAAAGGAGTTCTTCAATTACAATCCCAAGATGCTTTGTTGGCTCGGAATAAAAAGACTCCAATGAAGAAAATCTCTCAATTTTCTAAAGAGTTGCATAATGTCTCTCAAGCTCAACATCAATTGTGTAAGTTATGTGGTGGTGATCATGTGAACGAACAATGTGTCATGCAAGCCAATACCAAGGAAGAAGTAAACTATATGGGTAATCAAGGCCGCCTAGGTAATTACAACCAAGGGTGGAAACCTCACCCAAGCATGGGTTAAGGGCAAGCTGGGCAATTCAATAGACCATCACAACAACAATAGCAACCACAACCTTCCTTATCAAACAAAACTGCAAAGATGGAAGAGACACTCCAACAATTTATGTAGGTATCTAGCTCCAACCATAAAAGCACCAAAGCTGTTATTTAAAATTTGGAGATACAGGTTGGCCATCTGGCTAAGAAGTTGGAAGACAAGTCTGATAATAATTTTGGGGCTAATACTGAAGTTAACCCTAAGGAGGAGTGTATCTCCATTATAAGTATGAGTGGTGAGATGGTTGAGGAGAGAAAAATTAAAAGAAAAGAAAAAGATAAGTTGAGTGAAACAAAAGAAGAGAATGAAGAGAGAAAAGAAAATGCTGAAAGAAAAGAAAAAGAGAAAGGTGAAGGGAAGGAAAAAGAAAAAAGGAGAAAAGAAGAGAGAAAAAAAGAAAAATTAAATTAGAAAGTCATTCTTTATCCAAAAAGCTATACAAAGAAGGAAAAGGAGAAGCAATTGTAGATTACTATACCTTTGACTGAAGCATTGCAACAAATCCCTGCCTATGCTAAATACTTGAAGCAGTTCCTCACCAAAAAGAAGACATATATAGAAGATGGAACAATTGAAGTGCAGGGTAATTGTAGTGTTATTATGCAAAAGACGTTTCCTCCCAAATTTAAAGATTCAGGAAGTTTTACTATCCCGTGAACCATTGGAGACTATGATGTAGGGAAAGCTCTTGTTGATTTAGGAGCTAGCATCAATCTGATGCCGCTATCTATGCTAAAGAAGATTGGTGGTCTGAAGGTCAAACCCACAAAGATGGTATTACAAATGGCGGACAAATCTATCAAGCATCCCTATGGTGTGGTGGAAATGTGGTGATTCAAATTGACAAACTTAAATTTCCAATAGATTTTGTAGTAATGGAGAGGGAGGAAGAAGTAGAGATCCCTCTCATTCTTGGAAGGCCATTCATGAAGATGGCCAAGGTTTTCATTCATGTAGATGACGGAGTGCTAATATTGAAAGATCAAGATGAGCAGGTGACATTCAATGTCTTCAATGATGTGCAACCAGTTCTAGTAAAGAAGACTAGTCCAAAAATAGTAGATGAAGTTTTACCAGTGACTAGTCTACCTGATGAAGTTGCTAATTCAGTCAAGAGGAGAAATAATTGTGGTTCTCCTGAGTTGAAGGAAGAGGAAGGACTTAATAAAGAGAAGCTAGTTCACAAAGAATCTGTGTGTGTTAAGTGTCTAAATTTTCCTATTTTTCTATGTTAATATTACTTTTTTAGGATAGTTTAGCTTTTAATTTTCTAGAATTAGGTTAGTTTAGTATTTTTTCTTTAAATTTAGAGTTTTGTTAAAATGGTGTTAATTTTCTCTTTTTAGTTAAATAAAATAGGTTTTTAAGTAAATAGGCTATTTTACTATTTTAGGAAAATACTCAAGAAAATAAAAATAAAACTTTGTTTGCCATTATAGATTTTTTGCTGATTAATTCTTCATTTCTTCCTCTTTGCCGAAACACCCCTGGCAAGTGAAGTTGTTAATTTGAAGCCCCTGGTGCGGATTAATGAAACGCAGCGTTTCATGCTACGATTTGCCCAAGCTGATGTGGTCTCATATTTCACGAATCCTTTGTCCAAAAAGAGTTCGATCAGAAGAGGGGTTTTCTCCTAATTCCTTCACCCATGAACTAGGGTTCGCCAAACAGAGAGAAGAAGGTGATGCAGTAAAGCAAAAGCACATTCGATGGATCAAATTAGAAACTCCAAGGCCCAAAAGGAGGCCAGCCCAAGATGTTAATCGGACCAAAATCGTGATCGGAGGCTTGCGGAGCTGGAACGATTGAAGCTTGAACAGTTGAAGAATCTGGTCAGAGTCAGTTGAAGATTGTTCACGAAGCTTCCAAAATCAGTTACCGGTTCCTTCCCTTTTTCCCATTTTTTCCCGATTCTTCCCTTCTTTCCCTGTTCCTATTCTTTTTAGTTTTTTGGACTTACCCTATAAAAAGGGGAATTTTGTAATGAGAAGAGTACAGGTGGTGGGTGACAGACACCACTCTAGACTCTCAGTTCCAATTCTCTGCTTGTAGTTTTAGAATTTTACTGCTTTCGTAGAAGTAGGTACTTTGATTCTTGCACTGGAATTCTTGGGGATGATCAATGGGTGATAGACTTTGAGCTCTCTGGGATTTCTGGTATCTGTACTTTTGATTTCCTTTTCTTAATAAAAGTTGTTCTTTCCAATTTCAGTTTCGATTTATGTTTCTCTTTGCACCTTTAAATTTCCAGCACTGTTATTGTTTGATTTTTTTTATCTCTTATGTTTCTAGCATCTAGTTTGTTCAATTTAATGTACTTTTCTGAATTTACATTTTGCTTTGATATGTTCATTGAGTTTTGTTTGTTCTTGTTGAACGTAGTATAGGATATTTTCATTTGGGTTGTGTATTGTAGATAGGTTCTGATAACTCTGGTATTTGTAATTCTGAATTTAGTTTTCAATGCAAATTTTATGTTTGAATTGTTCTTTGTTTCTAGTTCTTTGATTACCCTTTTCAGTTTCAATTTACGTTTCTTTCTGCACCTATTTTTTTATTCTTGCATTAGTTGTATCAATTTGGTTTCTGTCTGAGTATGATTAATTGTAGTTTAGGATTGATTTTTGCTGATTGAATTTAGCGTAGGTAATTGTTGATATTTGTTCTTAGGATAGGTTTTCATGGTTAGATATCTACCTCTGATTTTTACGTTTGCCTAATCTACTTCGTTTGCTTATTTCATTTGTGATTCTACATTTCTGCCCATTTGGTTCTGTATATAATAATCTGGTTTGTGCAGTTACATTTACCTTTCCAGAAGATGAATATAGCTAAGAGATTCTTTGGTCCATTAGTTTCATATGTTAAGTAATTAGGTTTCTTTAATTTTCATATTCATTTTCATTTTAGTTTTAATGTCCAGAGTCAGTAGTTTAGGTCATTTTAACTTCATGATTGCATTTTTGTTTAGGGATTATTCTTTCTTTTCATTTTCTTTCTTTCTTTTAAATAGTTTACATATTTTAGATTTTCTTTTCCTTTTAAATTTCAGTCTTATTCATATTAGTTGTCCCCCTCTAGCTTTAGTTTTAGCAAATAAATAAATAGGTATAATTCTATAATTCTAAACTTGATTTTGCCAAGTCCTTGGATTGATCCCTAGTCAGCCCTATACTATATTAGTGGGGACTAGGTTTGTTGACTTTTGTGCGACCAAAAGCCTTTCAACAGTGTGTAAAGATGAGAAACGCAGACCTGGTAAACCAATGAGATACAAGAACAAGTTATGGGTAATTAAGGAGATTAAAGCGAATGGATTTATTGAGATTGAAGCTCCTTATTCTAGGAGAGTGAAGATGGTGGCTAGGAAAATGTTGAAGCTATGTTGGTGTGATGAAAGCAAGGGGAACACCAACATCAAAGATTTGAATTAAGCATGATGGTGTCAAGCTAATGATGTTAAACAAGAACTTACTGGGAGGCATCCCAGCTTTCTAAACTTGCTTATTTAGTTGATTTAATTGTTTTGTTTTTATGTTAGTGTGCTTATGTACTTGGCTTAATGAATAGTTGATGCAATGGTGTGGTTCGATTTGATTATGAAGTTGTCTTATGTTTGCTCTATTGATTTGAAATGCATGATTGAGATGATGATTGATTGAACTTTTTAAGCAGATGGTGGTTGCTCATAATTGTTTAAGACATATGCATGATTTAAATTGTGATTGATATGCTTGGCAGGATGTTTTTCCAACTGTGGAACTTGAGTTAGCCTATGAGAGGTTGGACTCCAGAGTTTATTGTTTATTGAATGCTATTGCTTTGGAATCATAATTATTTTTGCCTGAGTTTTTATGTTGAACTACTTGCTTGCTTGTTTCAAATAATCAAGGTCATTTGTTCTTTTTCCTTGTAAGCCAATTCCAATATGTTAACTCAACAAAGAACAATGTTCGTTTTACCCTTTGAACCTTGAGCCTAAATGTGGAAAACCTTTTGAAATCCTTGTCTTGAGTTGAGTTGAGTATGTATGTATGGTAATGGAGAATGATTCAAGTTTGGGGTTGTTGGGAAATTGGAAATTGCTTTGAAAAGAATAAAAAAAAAAAGCATTGAGCAAAGTAAAAGAAAAGAAAAAAAAAAGAGAAGAAGGAATAGATGGATAAAAAAGCCTAATGAATGAAAATTTGGGAGTAAGTTGAGAATGGTTTCTCAAGTGAAGGAGAAAGAGAGATTGATGTTAAATAATGAAATTATGAANTTTTTACTCTCTTAACTTAAGGAATTTTGTTGTCTAGAAAAACCAANTTTCTTCTTAGCCCAACCATGTTACAAGCCTTAAAAAGTCCTTGTGATGATAATTTTCTTGTGAGTGTCTTTGATGTTGGTTAAATGAAAGGCAAAGTTGATTTATATGACATTGTCATAGTATAGTGAAAGAGTCACCTCATTATACACCTTTGAGCTTGAGTNAAACACTTTTCTTGGTGAGGAATAGTTTCATGCACTATAAGATAACATTCTTGCTTGGTTATTGATCATGCATAAGGCTTTTGCATCTGTTGTATATTTTTTGAGTATGTGAGCACCGTAGTTGAAGCTTGATTGACTAAGGTGTCATTAATTCTTGATTGATATTTGTTAAGTCTCTAAATTTCTCCATTTTTCTATGTTAATACTCTTCTTTTAGGATGGTTTAGCTTTTAATTTTCTAGAATTAAGGTAGTTTAAAGTAATTAAGATAAAAATAGGTTTTAAATAGAAATAGTGTTAATTTTGTCTTTTTAGTTAAATAAAATAGGTTTTCAAATAATTAGGTGTTTTCACTTTTAGAAAAATATTCAGAAAATTAAAAAAAAAAATTCATTCTTTTTAGGCTTTATTTTTCATTTTCTATTACTAGTTTTTTTTTTTTTTATGATGTTGCAGAAATTAATAAAAGTGCGCTGATGCTGAGGAAAATATAATGGGCCAACACTAATTGGAGAGTAGATTTGCACCATTGTGATGATAGCTGAGCTGTAGTAGCTGCCACAAGCCCACGAGGCTGCTGTGAGGGAATGGAATGAAGATTGTTTTAGGTCGTCTGCAGTGGGCTGAAGAATCAAGTGAAGTTGTGCGTTTTAGTGATCGTGTTTGCTTTGGAGGTCAGTGTTTCGCAAGCCTCATTTTCAATTGCAAGTATCGAGCTAGGGCTCAGGTGCAGAGAAAGAAAACACTCGTCCGATCCAGAAGAAGTTGAAGCTGATTCCGAACCTGAGGTTTAAAGCTGGACCCAAAAGTGGAACGTAATGAGAAGATGATCGAAAGGGTTGCCGAGAAGACGCAAGGAGGATCGGAAGCAAAGCTGTTGCATCAAAAAGTTAGTTGGAAAAGTGCTCTCGAAGCTTCTAAAATCGTTATTCGATTCTTCCCCTTTCTCCTTCTTTCTTTTCTTTTCTGTTTTTGATTTTTCCCTATAAAAGGGGGTTTTGTAACATTGTAAAGAGTACGTGCACTGGGTGACAGGCAGTGGACTTAGATTAGGTTCTCATTCTCTCGCCTTAGAGTAGATAGTGATAGGTGACAGACATCACTTGTAGGGTGTATACTGTGATTCAGTTTTTGATTTCTCGCTTTAGTGTTAGATTTACTGCTTTCGTAGAAGTAGATACTTTGATTCTTGCACTGGAATTCTTGGGGATGATCAATGGGTGACAGACTTTGAGCTCTCTGGGATTTCTGGTATCTGTACTTTTGATTTCCTTTTCTTAATAAAAGTTGTTCTTTCCAATTTCAGTTTAAAGTTACGTTTCTATTTGCACTTTTAAATTTCCAACACTGTTATTGTTTGATTCTTGCATTGATTTAGTTTTGATCTTTTATGATTTCAGTACTTGCATGATTTAGAGTAGCATTTTAGGATTTTGGATTTTGTTAGACTTGATTTTATCGCTTTATTTTAGTCTTGATTAAATCTGTTTCTCGTTTTCTTTTCCTTGTAGATTCTGAGTAATTTCAATTTTGGAGTAGAATAGGAATCTTGAATTTGAGTTACTGTTTTTACCATTCAAGGTGATCATTTTATATTCCTACTTTGCATTCCATTTTATATGTTAATTCACCATTGTTAATTGCATTGATTCATTAGAATATATGTTTTAAACTCTGTTCACTGTTATTAGCATATCATTTAGGATAAGAATTACGCATTGCATATTTCAATTTTGTTTCATTCATTTAATCTTTAGTTTAAATAGATGCAATCATGCATTGCATTATCTTTTCATATTAGATTTCATTTTTACATTTTATTTTCCCCACCTCGTTTTTAGTAAATAAATACATAATTAGGTATAATTCTACATTTCTAAAACTTAACAAGAACCAAGTCCTTGGATTAGACCCTAGGTTACCCCTATACTACATTAGTGGGGAATTTAGGTTTGTTGAGATTTTAGGCGACAAAAATCCTTTCAACAATATTTCTATGATAAGAAAACATGAGTGATTACTTGTTCTAAAAGAAAGTGCTTTGTGATGTGCTAGACCATTGTAGTTTAACTATGTTGTGTAGGTCAAGTTACATTTTTGCTTGAGGACAAGCAAAGTTTCAAGTTTGGGGTTGTGATAACGGTTGAATTTACCATTATTTGTGAGTCAATTTTGATACTAAATTTACCCTTTTTGACTTAGAAACTTGCTTGGACTCTTCTTTTTAGTTAAATTGTGTGAATAAGAGAATTAAGGTTATACTTGATGATTTCTATCATTAATTCCCTTGATTTTGTAGGTTATTAGAATGACTTGGAAGAAGAGTTAAAGTATGAAGGAGTTGGAACCTTAGAAAGGATAGAAAAAGCACTAGAAAAAAAAGGTTGCAGATGGCCAAGGATGCTTGGTTGCCTTTTTCTCGGGCCTTGGGCGTAGATGCTCATGCAACCACGCCTGGTTTCCCTTTCCTTGGGTCCTCAACGCTAGTAGTCACGCATGAAGCTTGCTTGCCCACTTCAAGGGCCCTCAAGAGTGATGTTCATGCACCAGCGCCTGCTTGCTCTCTGAGGGGTGCTAAGCATCACAACTTTGTTCTCCCTTAACATCAAACCCTTTGTTAGGATAACTCTACAAAACATACATAAAACATTCATAGGGAAAACTTATCATAAATATTACATAAACCCTATGTCCATGCATACACAAACTCTTACCTAACAATAACCACAAATAATCATAATCATATACACATGTATCAAAACAAGGATTACCAACATATAACATACAACCATAAACAAACAAAGGTAAGCTTCTACATACCTTGGCCAATCAGAAGGTTTTATCTACAACCCTAAAACACCACCAATCTTCCTTTACACTCACGTTGCTTTCTCTCTTCTTCTCCCAAAATGTCAATTTCTTCTCTTCTTCTGTTTTCTATCTTTGATTTAGAATTTATAGGGTTTTTAAACACCAAAACACTCATTAATTAATTTCTACACAAATTAAATAAAGATAAAATACTCTTTTGTCCCTAGACAAAAATATAAAAATAAAAAATAACATAACAATTATGTTCTAAGAAATATATAAACTTAAAAATACTAAATTCCAAAAATATCTCAAAAATACTTTATATTTAAAACTCTTATTTTCTCAGATTTTACAACGTCCATTTATTTTTTAATTTAAAAAACTAAAACATAAAAATAATTCCAATTTTATATCATGTTTAAGTACTAGAAAGCAATTTTATAACTTAATGCAAAGCATATAACAATAAAAAAGAACACCAAACAAAAACAAAACAAAGCAAATAAACATTTATTTTCTTCGATTATAACATGCAAGTCAGGGTCATGCTAAAGCATTACTAATACTATTTAAGAGTCATCAAATAATGTTTATTAATGTATGCTTTTGGTTTGATATAAATGAGACATATTTAACAGAAATTAAATATTTTAAATAATTCTTTCTTATTTATTCATTTTAAAATAAAACTTAGATATTTCATTTGTAAATAATTTCTTTTGTAAATAATAAAGTAAAAGATTTGGACATTTTAATAATAGCTGAAAAATATAACAAAAATTTGAAACAGATAAATGCAAAATATTTTTAACCAACTAAAATTAAGAAATTTATTTTACAGAAAATCGAAACGTGTATCTAAACCTAAGTATTATTTTCCTTTTTCTCATTTTTTTCACGTGTGGATAANTAACAGGAATTTCTAGCCATAAAAAATGTTTACCTTATCACCATGGCACCGTCGCGTAGCTTTATAAATGGGTTCTCTCATCTTCTCTTATTCACAAAACCTTAACTGAACAGAGAAGAGAAAAGCCTTGAGATTTGTTCTATAGCCAACCAAAGAAATGGCGAGTAAAATGCTTTTTCCTCTCTTCCTTCTTTCTGTCCTAACCTTCTACCCTCCTTCAATCACTGCTCAAATCACGGACGGGAGTGGTAACATCGTTGATAATGGTGGCCTATTTTATATATTGCCACGCATATTTTCGCAGGGCGGTGGAATTCGACGAATTAAAACTGGAAACGAAACTGGCAGTTTCTCAGTTGTGCAGTCTCCCCTTGAAGTGGATTTAGGGCTTCGATTGAGAATTTCATCCCCATTCCGTGTCACATTTATCCCTGAAGGCCCTGTGTCCATTAGCTTCGTAGATGATACTGTCGGTGACAACTCTCTTAAGTGGACCGCTGTTGAGGTTCTGGATGAAGGAACCTTCGTTAAAGTTGGCTACCAAAATTCAATCGCAGGTTACTTCGTTATTCAGAGAGGTTCCTCAGCCAATACCACCAAGCTTTCCTTCTGTATAATTGGCGGCAGCCTCTGCGGTAATGTTGCCATTGTTGAGGATGAAGCAGGGAACAGGCTTTTGGCCGTCAATCAGAAAAAAGCATACGAGTTTATTCTTACGCCAGTTCCACAGCCGCGTCTAAATGAACCACTATCCATGAAAACTGGTGCTTGATGCATCTACGGTATGCTTCGGATGTAATTAACTACTTCAAGAATAAATAAAACATCCAAAGCTTATGTCTTCTGATTTTTGCTGTGTTCATATTTCTATAATCACAAAATTTGTTTGAATTTTATCCGTTTCCCTCTTCAAAGTCATTGGTCTGAGTTATGTCCTTCGTTTCACAAAAAACCGTGTCTAAAAAACTATTTCAGGACTAAGGAAAGAAACAGGAAATATAATTAATAGAATACCANTTTTAATTTTTCATTTAAATACAACATTATTTATGGACTTTATAAACAAATAAGTACTACATGTTACTCTACTTAGGTTCAAATGTAAACGGTAAAAAAATTCAAATTTACTCAGTTAAATTTTCTCTCTAACATAGAAATTGAGAAGAAAAAAAATCGAACAGAATCTTCCCTTTTTTTCATTTGTTTTTGGCTTAATACCTTCCTTTGTCTTCGTATTTGTTTGAAAATCTCAGTTCGTTCCTCAAGTTTTGAACTGTCTCAATTGGGTCATAATTTTTGTAAAAATGCACAAATTTTACCCCAACCATTAACTCGGACGAAATTAGTGTTTCTATCTTTACTTAACTGTTATTCAGATAATACGAAAATATCACATTTCCATATTATCCAGTAAAATCTAAGTAAAGAGGGGTAGTTGTCAACACCCAATTTCGTCCAGGTAACTAGATAATAAAGCTAGTTTTTATTTTTTGACTTATTTTATTTTTATTTTTATTTTTATTTTTATTTTATTAATTTTTGGTTTTACTATTTGATTTAATTGAAAAAAAAAAGAAAAAAAGAGAAAAGGAAAAAAAGGTAAATGAATGAAAAAAATTAAAAGAAAAGAAAAAAAGAAGAAAAAAGAACTGAGATTTTCACACAAATACGAGGACCAAGGGAGGTATTAAGCCTTTGTTTTTTAAAATAAGATTATACTATTTTATTTCCACTTTTATATTACTAAAATTAATAAAAAGTATAATAAAATAAAATAAAAACAGTAAAAGTATAAATATATTGAAGGTATTTTTTAAAATAAAATAAAATAAATTGCACGCTCATACCAATCACTAAAAACAAAAGTGTACGGTACAATACCTCCAGCGGTCGGTTTCTAGACAACCGGTCAACAAGATAATAAGTCAAGCATCATGTCGGGCCATAATTGGGCCAACCCATTAATGGGCTGATAGCTCATCTACAAATTAAAAGGTATTTCACTAAAAATACCGAAAATCAGATAATGTGATATGGGGAATCAAATAATATCTAATTAGAGATATAAAGGGAGTTGTTTATGGGTAATCAAGTAAGTTAGTTTATATTTTATTCTATTTATATTCGGTTAATCTTATATCACTTCAAGGCCTATAAAAAGAGAACCAAGGACACCAAACGAGGTACGCTTACATTCATCACATTCTCCACTTTCATCATCAGCAATTCCTCAACCAAATTTTCCCACTCTGAGCATTGCCTTGCTGAGAGACGAGAACATCCTACTACAGACGCCTAACTTGAGCGTCGGAGTGCCTTTGCAGGTACCCCCGTCTCGGTCAAAGTCTGGAGCGCAACGGGTGGTTTGAGGAACGTGCGGCGGAATATTGAGAAAATCAGCGATCCAGTACCAGAAAGTAGCAGAACCTAGGTCAGTGTCTCGGTCCCAAAATTTACCCCGAAACATTTTGGCACCCACCGTGGGTGTCAACACCCAATTTCGTCCGGGTAACTAGATAATAAAGCTAGTTTTTATTTTTTGACTTATTTTATTTTTATTTTTATTTTCATTTTTATTTTTATTTTATTAATTTTTGGTTTTACTATTTGATTTAATTGAAAAAAAAGAAAAAAAGAGAAAAGGAAAAAAAGGTAAATGAATGAAAAAAATTAAAAGAAAAGAAAAAAAGAAGAAAAAAGAAAAAAAATAGAAAGAAAGGAGAGAAGAAAAACGTGGGTGCTGGAGTGGGGGAACAGGCGCGTGTGCTGATAGGGGAGACAACAAACAGAATTTTGTGGAAAAAAAAACGGTTACAGAGGAGATTGCAGAAGGGAGTGACGAAAAAAGGAGTGAGCAAAAAAAGTTTTTAGAGATTAACAGTTTTCAGCACAAGAAAAAAGAGAGGATAGCAGGATCATCTTGAATCATCAATCTCTAAGGGCATTGGATTTTGGTCTTCAGCTCTCCATCTTCAATCACAGCTCGAAAAAACTTGCTTCCTCAAGAGCAACTCTGCACATCATCAGGTAAACAATTCTTCGTGTTAACAGTCTTGTGTGTAATGTTGTATACTGGATATTATTTCTCTGCTTGCCATGGTGTCATTGAAAAATATCACATCATCATCGCCGGTCACTATGTTTTCTTTTGAACTTCATCACCATTATTCTCACATTCAGAGTTGGCTTTAGCTAGATTGCTCAGATTTTATTCCATTTTCTCTACTTGAAACTTCAGTGCTAAACACCACCAAGCAACAACACAAACATCTTCATTATCTCGACATTCTTTTCTCAACAGCACTGAACCCTCTTTCTCAAATTAACCCAAAACCACTAACAACCCAAAATTATCTGCACAAAAATTGTACTATATCGTCATCTCCACCGGAAGCATTATGTTCATCCCCTGGAACTCCACGGCTTTGTCCATTCCCTACTATCAACACAAAAAAAATCCACAATCTCATCCTCTACACTACAACACAGAAAAATTCTCTTTGTGACCAAACGCCCTTTACCTGCAAGAAAAAAAAACCAACCAAATATCCAAACGTGAACCATAGAAACAAGAACCACAACCCAAAGCAGGGACCGATTTCCAGCACCCACACACACAGAGCTAAACTCAGAAACAGTTTCCCTTTTATTATTCATTCTGCATTTTGGAGCACGGTCCGTTGTTGTTCCCAGCGATGCCATTAGAGATGGCGCGAACAGGGAGAGAAACTGGTTTTTATATGGTGGTGTGAGAAAATGAAGAAGATTAGTGGCGCGCTGATGGAGGAGATGGTGGAGTCGACGCGGCGGTCATGGAGGTTCGCGATTTGAGGTGGCGTTTCTGGTTCGCGAAAAGGAGATTCACGTGGTGGCTGCTATGGTTGAGTGACTAGGATTCACGGTGGCTTCGGTGGCCGGCGGAGAATGGCAATCGGTGTCACGGTGGCCGGCGAAAGGTGGCAGTCGGTGTTGCGGTGTCATTTGGTCGTTTGGCCGGCGGAAGTTGGAGGAGACGTCTTTTGAGAGGAGTCTGAGGATGGGTTTGGAGTTCTCTTCGAATGAGAACCTCCTAGAGGGTTTGGGGGTGGGAAAACCCTAGGGTTTCTGAAGAAAGATTGGGCTTGGGTTTTTGTTTTTTTTATTTTATTATTTTGTTTTCTTTTTTATGTTTCTTTAATTTTTATTATTCCCTACACCCCCGTTTTTGCTCTCATCACACCCTTCATTCCCTGTCTGGCAAACAATAAAGGAAGCCTTGGGCTGGGCTGGTGGATTGGCTTTTCTTCCTGGCAACGAGAAATCCGTATCTGCACCCCACTTTGTTTAAAAAATAAGGGATTGGACCAGAGTATGCTATCTCAGCTGCACCCCCTTTTTTTCGGCCATACACCCCTATGTTATTGGGCGGGCTTGTCCGAGTTATTTGAGATGCACCTCTGTTTTTATCTTTACACTCCTATGCTTATTGGGTAGTTCTTTTATTTTATTTTTATTATTTTTTTATTTTTTTTTTGTGTTTGATTGTTAATATTTACTACATGAAACCCCCTTTAAATGATTTCCCCACCCCCATACTTTGTGTAAAATAAATAAAAATTAATAAAATTAAAAAATATTATTTTAAAGGTTCTCAACACGTGTGTGATCGCACGCATCTTCCTCGTACTGAGACCTTTCTTCCTTTTATAAAATTACAAAAAATATTGTTTTAAAGGTTCTCAGCACGTGTGTGATCGCACGCATCGTCCTCGTGCTGGGACCTTTCTTCCTTTTACAAATTAAAAAAAATAATGTTTTAAAGGTTCTCAGCACGTGTGTGATCGCACGCATCGTCCTCGTGCTGGGACCTTTCTTCCTTTTATAAAATTTCAAAAAATAATTGTTTTAAAGGTTCTCAGCACGTGTGTGGTCGCACACATCGTCCTCGTGCTGGGACCTTTCTTCCTTTTACAAATTATAAAAAAAAATATATTGTTTTAAAGGTTCTCAGCGCGTGTGTGATCGCACGCATCATCCNTCCTCGTGCTGGGACCTTTCTTCCTTTTACAAATTATAAAAAAAAATATATTGTTTTAAAGGTTCTCAGCGCGTGTGTGATCGCACGCATCATCCTCGTGCTGGGACCTTTCTTCCTTTTACAAATTATAAAAAAAATATTGTTTTAAAGGTTCTCAGCACGTGTGTGATCGCACGCATCGTCCTCGTGCTGGGACCTTTCTTCCTTTTCTAAAATAAAAAAAAAATATTGTTTTAAAGGTTCTCAGCATGTGTGTGATCGCACACATCGTCCTCGTGCTGGGACCTTTCTTCCTTTTACAAATTACAAAAAAATATAAATAATGTTTTAAGGGTTCTCAGCACATGTGTGATCGCACACATCGTCCTCGTGCTGGGACCTTTCTTCCTTTTACAAATTAAAAAAATAATGTTTTAAAGGTTCTCAGCACGTGTGTGATCGCACGCATCGTCATCGTGCGGAGACCTTTCTTCCTTTTATAAAATTAAAAAATATGTTTTAAAGGTTTAAGCACGTGTGTGATCGCACGCATCGTCCTCGTGCTAAGAACCTTTTTCCTTTTTATATCAAAAAACAAAATACAAATTTCTCAAACAAATTTTCCAACCAACTTTACAAAGAACTACGTAACCCTGATTTCTCATTTTGAATGAGAATACGTAGGAGCAAGGTCAATCCTTGTCGGGCTCGAAAAACCAAAAAAATATTTTTGTTCTTTATATCGTTGTTCTTGGGATAGTTAAACATTTTGCAAACCACATTTTTATTCGCGCATTTAATTAAAGGTACTGCCTTTGGGCAGGCGTTGTAGGGTGCTAACACCTTCCCTACACGTAACCGACTTCCGAATCGAATCTCTGGTTTTCATAGACTAAGCCTTATCATTTTTATGGTTTTTTTCCATAGTTTTCCAGAATAAACTATGGTGGCGACTCNAAAACGTTTTTCAAATTATTTTCTCTTTGGATCGTCGTCCCGTCGCGATTCTGGTTGCGACAGATGGCGACTCCACTAGGGATTGCTAGAGAGTCGAGCCATTTAATTAGACGCGCGAATTCGATGTGGTTTTGCTTTGTGTTTTTCTTTCCCTTTTCTTATATATGTTTGATGTTTGGAATAACTGCATGTGAATTGTTGGATATTGAACCCTAGGGTAGAAAACATGCTTATATCTGCCTGGGAAGTTTTCTGGTTGTTTTGCAGGTGAGGGTTTGGGTGCATTGCATTCTCCCTTCACACACACACTTTATGCATCTATTGAGTGAGGCCCTATACCCGGGTCTGAGCGTAACTTAGAATTAGAGGAGTTGTGTAGCGGTGTCACTCTGGGATGTACTTCCTGTCTGGCTATCGTGAGAACTCCAGCTAGAGTCTGTTCTCTTCACTTGTGTCTCCTCATCTAGTTGATTACTCGACTGTTGTGGAGATGCTATGAAGGGGGCCATAGCTCTAGCTATTACAGCTCTAGCTCAGTACTATGATCCTCCATTGAAAAGTTTCACCTTTCAGGACTTCCAGCTGGCCCCAACTGTAGAAGAATTTGAGCATATTCTGGGCTTGCCATTAGAGGGTACCAAGCCATATCAACACTTGGAGCATCATGCCTCTGTTTCTACCCTTGCTGCTATAATGAAACTACAACCCAATGAATTGGAGAACCGGTTGATAACAAGACATCAAATGCGGGGGCTGACACAAGGATACCTTGAACAATATTTGCATGATCTGGGCGATAGGGAAGAATAGGAGACCTTCATGGATGTACTAGCCCTCGCTGTGTTTGGCATTGTTCTTTTTCCCAAGCTGGAGGACTTTGTAGATTACACTGCTATTGATGTCTTTGTGGCAAAAAAAACGAGATCAGAAAATCCCGTAACAACAATCCTCGCAGATGTGTATGGGACTATGAGTTTTTGCCATGAGAGAAAAGGGAAGAAGATTTTTTGTTGTTTGCCGGCATTATATGTGTGGATGACAGCACGGGTATTTAAGGGTGTAGTCGATGTTAGAAGTTCACCTGAGAATCTGTCGCATCAAGGAGGTAATGGGTGGGCTCTTTTCTTTGCCGATTTGAGAGAAGAAAACGTAAAATGGCGCCTTCCTTGGCTTGAGGCTAAACCATCTATCCAATATTGTGGCAATTTTCCTAACGTACCCCTCATAGGTGCTAGGTATTGTATTAACTACAATCCTGTTTTGGTAAAAAGACAGTTTGGATATCCTATGAAGGGAGCGCCTTCACCAGATTATCTCACAGCCTTCTTCATCTACTATGAGGACGGGCATTGTACTGAAATGTTGAGGAGAGTCAAAGGTGCCTGGGAAAATGTGGTACGAGCAGAGAAGGACCTGAGGAGTGGAGTGGTGGATAACAGGGTTAGCTATCATACCTGGATTCTAGAGAGGGTAAAAGAAGTCAAGTTGCCTTTCAAGCCCATCAATGATCAACCTATTAATGAAGGACCATCCCAAGTCCCAGAAAGTGAAGAGATGAAACAATTGAAGGCTGAGATGGAAAAATTGAAGGTGAAGAATGCTAGGTTGGAAAACGAATTACAGAGGGCGCGTAATGATCTTGTGGATATGAGGAATGATAATGAAGAAAAGTCACGGGCTTATGAAAACATTCTCAAAAGCCAGAAGGCTGAGAGGGATTATACATTTCGAGTGAAGCAGGATCTTGCGGCCGTGAGTAAGGAATTATCCATGAGGGTGAATGAGAAGAATGTAGCTTTAGATGAAGGCAGGCAGTGGAGACAGCTATATGAAGAAGCCAGGAGAGATAAAAGGGAAGCCCTAAAAAGACTAAGAGAAGCGCAGGTCCAAGTGCAAGAAGCGGGGCATCAAATGAAGGAGATGGCTACATCATTTGAGGCGGAGTTGAATCAGGAGCGCTGGAAGTTGGCAGAGGCTGAAAAAGAGTATCGAGCCATGTTAAAGCAAATGGAGGATTACATCGAGGAGCAGGGGGAGCGATGGAGATCGATGGAATTTAAAGAAAGGCATCAAGCCTTGATAAAACGAATGAAAGAGCACATCGCAGAGCAAGAAACGAATGTAAAGCATTGGAAGGAAAGCTTCTCGCAGTTGGCTGCTTTAGCAAATGGGGCAATTGAAGACATTCCCAGAATGGTGTCGAATGCTGAAGCAAGTACTCATTTTCATAACTCACCAGCGGAAATAGAATTGTTTATTAATCACTGTAAATGGTTGGTGGGAGAGATGAAATCTTTCATTGCCCGGGCGCGAGATTGATGTACATCAGAATTGCGTGTTTTGTTCCCTAGACGATGTAATGAATCAAATTTTCTTTAAATGAAAGATAAGGGATGTTTGTTTGGTATCGGCTTGTGTTAATTTCCCATCATTAGTGTCATCGTTATCCTGTGATTTCCACTTATCACTATCATGCATCATGTTTTCTTTTATTTTGCATTTTTCATCCTTATCTAATTTAACTTAATAAAAATAATCATCAGCACAAGTGAGAGAACAACGGCAAATTTTCCACGACATCCGTATAGGACCAGAGCTAACGCAAAAGTCATGGAGAATTGGGAGCAGTCGCATGAATCTATTAAGGCTGATGTCAACCAGTTGAAGGATCAGATGGCCCAAATTTTGGCAGCTCTTGAGACCCTGAAAACTACGGAAGGGTCTACGCCTGCGCAAGTTGAGGGAAGTGCTCAATATTACCCTCCGTTATTCAATGCTGGGAGCCAATCTGTTCCTTTCCCAATGTACGGATTACCCCTAGATTACACTCCACTCGTGGGAGAATACACAGAAGGGGAGCATGCTTCATTCTCTTTCCCTACCACTGCCAATGTACCGCCAATCGGTATTCAGGGACCTGTTGTAACGTCCGCACCCATGGTAGGTGAAGGAATGAATGCAAATACGTTTGATGGAATTCGAGTAACTCCGGTGCCTCATGTGATTACCGGAGAGGGCTTTTCTGCTAAGGCTGCACCACATACTTCGTTTCAAGGGGTAATCAGTAATGTCGACGGAGCAAAGGATAAACTGGAGAGCCTGGAGGCTAGATTGAGGGCTGTTGAGGGTTTTGAAAGTTATGGTTTCGGAGATGTCGCCAGATTGAGTTTGGTTCCTGGCGTAAAAATACCACATAAGTTCAAGGCGCCAGAGTTTGAGAAGTATAAAGGAAATACATGCCCTAAGAGTCATCTAACCATGTATTGCAGAAAGATGGCTGCGTATGCTTATGATGAGCAGCTGCTCATCCATGTTTTTCAAGATAGTTTGGCTGGAGTGGCGTTAAACTGGTATACTCATTTGGAGCCGACTCGAATTCGTTGTTGGGCGGATTTGGCTTATGCTTTTGTGAAACAGTACATATACAATACACATGTTGCGCCAGATTGTTTACAGCTGCAAAACATGTCGAAGAAGGAAAACGAAACTTTTAAGGAATATGCTCAGCGGTGGAGGGAATTGGCTGCACAAGTTGAGCCACCTCTGTATGATAGAGAAATGGTGGCGATGTTTGTAAATACACTCCAACCACCATTTTATGAACATATGGTGGGGAATGTATCTTCAAATTTTGCTGATATCATCGTGATAGGTGAACGAATTGAGATCGGGTTGAAAAATGGGAAGATTGCATATGGTTCGTCAGTGGTTGCAAACTCCAAAAAACCCAGTTTCAACCCAGGAAAAAGGAAAGAAGGAGATGTGCATGCGACATCTGCAACCCCTGTGTGGAGAGGTCAGGCTCCCACTCATAACTATCGACCATACTGGGGCCAACATCCACATGCAGCTAACGTGTCATTTGGCCATCAAACTAGGCCTCAACAACAGCCAGGGTACTATCAACCACAGTACATTCCGTCGAATAATTGGAGGGGAGGGCCAAACGTAAGTTCCAATATGAATGTGGGTCCAAATACTTATCCAAGAAGGAATCAGGAAAGAAATTATGTTAACTTTACCCCAATTCCTACAACTTATACGGAATTATTGCCTCAGCTTATCAAACAGGGTCTGGTTGTCATTTGTCCCCTGAAGCCTTTGCAGCCTCCGTACCCAAGAGGTTATGATGCAGATGCAAAATGTAGTTATCATGGAGGGGTCGTTGGTCATTCCACTGAGAGGTGTCTGGCTTTTAAGCATAAAGTGCATACTCTAATTGATTCTGGGTGGTTAAAGTTCCAAGAAGATAAGCCTAGTATCGAGGCCAATCCTTTATCCGGGCATGGAAGTGCTTCTACGAATGCTGTCGAAGTAAAAGAACATGAGTTGGTGAGAAATGTGAGAGAAGTCAGGAGCTCCAGGAGGTTTATTTTGGAGGCGTTGCTGAAAGTGGGTATATTGAAAGGCGATTATGATGGGGGTATGGCATGCGCCCTCCACCCAGATGTTGAGCACTCTATTGAGGAGTGTGTTGAGTTTGAAGAAATTCTGCAAGACCTGCTAGATCGTGGTCTGATGCAAGTATGCTACAAGAGTGAGGAAGAAGTATTTGCACAAACTAGTAATGAATCCGGCGTGACGTTACCAGAACCATTGGTGATTCGTTTCACTAGGACCACACCTATACCACCAATTCAAGGAAGGTCGCCCGTTGGTATTCGTGTACCAGCCCCTTTTCCTTACAAGAACGAAAAAGCTGTCCCATGGAGATATGGGACACATGCGTTAGACGAAGCACAAAGCGTTGATCTTGCCGTCAAAAACATATCAGGCATAGGTGGAATGATGAGGAGTGGTCGAATTTTCACATCACCAGAGTTGGCACGAGAAAGATTTAGTGATAAGGAAGCAACGATGGCCGCGAAGGCAAAAGAATTCTTAAAGGGGAAGGGTGCACAGACAGAGGAGGTCCCTGACAAGGAAGAGAAGAAAGAAGTGTCTGAAGAAGAAGCTTGTGAATTTTTAAAATTCATACAACAAAGTGAATATAAGGTGGTGGAACAGTTAAACCGTATGCCTGCTCGTATATCTTTGTTAGACTTGCTCATGCATTCTGCATCACACAGAAAGTTGTTAATGAAGATACTCAGTGAGGCTCACGTGGAGCAAGGAATTTCGTTGAATAAATTCGAGGGTATTGTTGGCAATATTGTTGCTAATAATTATCTCACCTTCACGGATGAAGAGATACCTGCTGAGGGAAGAGGGCATAACAAGGCTCTTCATGTCTCTGTGAAATGCCTGGATCATGTTATAGCGCGTGTCTTAGTGGACAATGGTTCCTCTTTGAATGTCATGCCGAAAGCAACCTTGGAAAAGCTACCTTGCGAAGGAATGCATATGAAGCCAAGTTCAATGATTGTGAGGGCGTTTGATGGTAGCAAAAGAGAAGTGATGGGAGAAGTGGAATTACCAGTGCAAGTTGGCCTATGTGTCTTTCAAATAACATTCTAGGTTATGGATATCCTGCCAGCTTATAGTTGTCTGTTGGGGCGCCCATGGATCCATTCGGCTGGAGTTGTGCCTTCTACACTACACCAGAAGTTGAAGTACGTGATGGGAGATAAGCTGGTGATAGTATCGGGAGAAGAGGATCTTCTTGTAGGTGGGCCGTCATCCCCGCGCTACATCGAGGCGGCTGAAGAAGCTCTCGAGACAGCCTTCCAATCGTTGGAGATTGTAGGAAATGCCTATGTGGAGCCATTTCCAGTAAATCCTCATCTATCATGTGCTTCCATTATGATGGCCAAGATTATGCTGAAAGAGGGACATATATATGGAGAAGGTTTGGGAAAATATCGGCAGGGGTGAGCATTCCCTCTAGAAATCGTTGAAAACAAGAACAGATATGGCTTGGGATACAAGCCTACCAAGGAGAACAGGAAAAGGATGATTGAAGAAAGAAAAGAACGCAGTATAGCTCGTGCAGAAAGACGAGAGCCCAGAGAGAGCAAAATCCACATTGGTGACATCAAGGAAAACTTCCGCAGTGCTGGATGGATCAACACTGGCCAGATAGCAGCCGTGGAGGATGAAGACAAGCCTCAAAGCTCGAGTTTTGTGTGGGCTTGCTCCCCTGATACTCAACTCAGCAATTGGGAAACACTGGATTTACCTGTGATGCTTAATGTGAATAAAATGTAATAGTTTTAATTAAGCCTATAGTTTCGCTTGGGGCTTTAGAACTGAGGTTTTGCGGATTGACTTTTTTACTTTTCACTCAGCATGATAATAAAGTTGCATTTCATCATCATTTGGCATTTTTCTTTGTTTTTCTTATTTATTTATACTCTTTCACAAATTTAAATGATGCAGATGTGACAATGATTGTTTTGAAAATAACGATATCAATGTTCCTAATTTTGATCACCCTATCGATAATACGGATGATGATTTCGAAGATGATGTGGAACCCCCTCCAGAATTGTTGAGATTAGTGGAACAAGAATCTAAGGAGATAAAACCCCATCAGGAGGAGATTGAAATACTCAACTTGGGAGAGAATGATGAGATAAAGGAAGTGAAAATTGGTACTAGTATGCAAACAGGAGTGAGAGAAAGATTGCGTGCCTTATTGAAGGAGTTTAAGGATGTGTTTGCGTGGTCTTATAATGACATGTCAGGTTTGGATACCGATATCGTGCAGCATAAGCTCCCACTCAAGCCAGAATGCCCTCCAGTCAAGCAAAAACTAAGAAGAATGAAGCCTGAAATGTCCCTAAAAATTAAAGAGGAGGTCCAAAAGCAATTNGACGCAGGATTTTTGGCTGTGGCAAGATACCCACAATGGGTAGCGAATGTTGTACCAGTGCCTAAGAAGGATGGAAAAGTTCGAATGTGTGTTGACTATCGTGATTTGAATCGTGCAAGTCCGAAGGATAATTTCCCCTTACCACACATCGATACTTTAGTTGATAATACGGCCAAGTTTTCGTTATTTTCATTCATGGATGGATTCTCAGGATATAATCAAATTAAAATGGCACCAGAAGATATGGAGAAGACGACCTTTATCACGTTATGGGGAACATTTTGTTATAAGGTGATGTCTTTCGGACTCAAGAATGTTGGAGCAACGTACCAAAGGGCAATGGTGGCACTCTTCCATGATATGATGCATAAGGAGATTGAAGTTTACGTGGATGACATGATTGCAAAGTCTGAGTCAGAAGAGGAGCATATTTTCAATCTAAGGAAATTATTTGAGAGACTGATGCACGTTTGGAGTAAAGTCTGGAAAATTGTTGGGCTTTATTGTCAGCCAAAGAGGAATAGAGGTTGATCCTGACAAAGTAAGGGCGATAACAGAAATGCCTGCGCCTAGAACAGAAAAGGAGGTTTGAGGTTTTCTGGGTAGATTGAACTACATTGCTAGGTTCATCTCCCAATTAACTGCTACTTGTGAACCAATGTTCAAGTTGTTACGGAAAAATCAGGCTGTAGTCTGGAATGAAGATTGTCAGCTGCTTTCGAAAAGGTCAAACAGTACCTGCAAGACCCTCCTGTATTGTGTCCACCTGTGCCAGGAAGACCGCTCATTTTGTATTTGACCGTATTGGATAATTCAATGGGTTGTGTATTGGGTCAGCATGATGAAGACGGGAAAAGAGAACATGCTATATATTACCTGAGCAAGAAATTCACAGATTACGAACAATGATATTCGTCGTTAGAACGAACTTGTTGTGCCTTGGCATGGGCTACTCATCGTTTAAGGCAATAATGTTGAGTCACTCTACTTGGTTGATATCTAAAATGGATCCTATCAAGTACATTTTCGAAAAGCCTGCTCTCACTGGAAGAATAGCTCGATGGCAACTATCAGAGTACGACATTGTATATGTTACTCAGAAATCTATCAAGGGTAGCGCTTTAGCGGAATATTTAGCCCATCAACCCATTAGTGATTATCAACAAATGCAACCTGAGTTTCCTGATGAAGATATCATGGCTTTATTTGCTGAGAACAAAGAGGTCAAAAATGAAAAAGCCTGGACGGTATTATTCGATGGAGCCTCGAATGTAATGAGGCATGGAATAGGAGCAGTGCTTATCTCTCCTATGAATCAATACATACCAATGACTGCAAGGTTGTGTTTTAATTTCACAAATAACATCGCAGAATATGAAGCCTGTGCTATGGGTATTCGAGCAACAATAGAGTCTAAAGCAAAAATTCTGGATTTATATGGAGATTCAGCTTTGGTCATCCATCAGTTGAAGGGAGAATGGGAGACTAGGGATACAAAATTAATTCCATACCAAGCTTACATCAGGGGATTAATTGAGTATTTCGATTCCATCACGTTTAATCATATACCGCGAGAAGATAATCAATTAGCATACGCGTTGGCTACTTTGTCATCAATGTTTGAAGTTGAACAAGATGCAGAGTTGCCAATGATTGAAATGAAGAGCCATGCGGAGCCAGCATATTGTCATTTTATCGAGGAGGAGGTAGATGGTAAACCTTGGTACTTTGATATCAAGCATTATCTTAAGACCCGAGAATATCCAGAGAAGGCATCCAAAAACGATAAAAGGGAGTTAAGGAGGTTGGCTGGTAGCTTCATCTTAAATGGGGATATTTTATATAAGAGAAATCATGACCTGGTCCTTCTCAGATGTGTGGACACAAAGGAAGCCGAACTGATACTAAAAGAAGTGCACGAGGGTACATTTGGCACGCACATGAATGGGCACTCAATGGCCAGGAAGATACTGAGAGCGGGGTATTTTTGGTTGACTATGGAAAATGATTGTTGTACACATGTGAGAAAGTGTGAGAAATGCCAGATGTACGCAGATAATATCAATGTGCCGCCCACAACCNTGAACGTNTTGTCTGCACCATGGCCTTTTTCGATGTNGGGAATAGATGTCATCGGNGCTATAGAGCCAAAGGCGTCAAATGGACACCGTTTCATATTAGTCGCAATCGACTACTTCACCAAGTGGGTTGAGGCTGCTTCTTATGCTAATGTGACTAGAAAGGTAGTGACCAAGTTCATAAAAAGGGAGTTGATTTGCAGATACGGGCTCCCTAACAGGATCATCACTGATAATGCCACTAACTTGAACAACCAGATGATGACAGAGTTGTGTGAGGAGTTCAAAATTCATCATCTTAATTCTTCTCCTTATCGTCCAAAGATAAATGGGGCAGTAGAGGCTGCTAACAAAAATATTAAGAAGATTGTGCAGAAGATGGTGGTCACATAAAAGGATTGGCATGAAATGCTTCCTTTTGCTTTACATGGTTATCGCACTTCGGTACGAACGTCGACTGGGGCAACACCTTTCTCGCTTGTGTATGGAATGGAGGCAGTACTTCCATTTGAATTGGAAATTCTGTCTTTACGAGTTTTAATGGAAACTCAATTAGAAGAGGTTGAGTGGGTTCAAGCTCGTTTCGACCAGCTCAATCTTATCGATGAAAAAAGATTAACAGTAGTATGCCATGGACAATTGTACCAGAGAAGAATGAAGAAGGCATTTGACAAAAGGGTACGTCTAAGAGAATTTCATGAAGGCGAGCTGGTGTTGAAGAAGATTCTACCTATACAAAAGGATCATAGGGGCAAATCGACTCCAAATTATGAAGGGCCATTTGTAGTGAAGAAAGCATTTTCTGGTGGGGCACTAATTCTCACAAGAATGGATGGAGAGGAGTTACCATTGCCAGTTAATTCTGATGCAGTAAAAAAGTTTTACGCATGATGATTCCGTGATAGTGGTTGCCATTAAGGGGATGTTGATATTATCTTTACAGCTTATTGTACTCTGTGTTTCTTCACTGAATAAAGTCCACATGATTTCATTCATATTTTGGTTGTTTGCATTCCATCTGAAATATTGCATGTCACTCTGAGCTGTTAAGTAAATAAGGAAAAAGGAAAATGAAAATAAGTAAACGCGTGTTGATAAAAGCATCACAGGTATATCCGGTTGGCGAACTCGGTCTTGGAGGATGTCGTGAAAAAAAAAAACGTAAAAAGAAGTGAAAAAGAAAGTCACATGTTGAGTTTGTTGTTAATAAAGTTGGCGAGGGCATAGTATTTTCAAAATGAAAAAAAGAAAAAAGAAAATTTTGTTGGTGAGTCCTTTCCTGATTCAAGGTTTTGGGGGGTAACCGGTGTTCTTTTCTTGATAAAGCATATGCATTCACATTACTTGAATCCTAATCTTTTCGTTTCCCTTAAGACAAAGGATTGCCATACGTGTAATATTGGGGCATTTTTCATCATGTTACATATCACCAATAATCCATTGAT
>NW_014541982.1:101000-103537 GCF_000741045.1 Vigna radiata var. radiata | reverse complement strand
AAAAATAGAAAGAAAGGAGAGAAGAAAAACGTGGGTGCTGGAGTGGGGGAACAGGCGCGTGTGCTGATAGGGGAGACAACAAACAGAATTTTGTGGAAAAAAAAACGGTTACAGAGGAGATTGCAGAAGGGAGTGACGAAAAAAGGAGTGAGCAAAAAAAGTTTTTNGAGATTAACAGTTTTCAGCACAAGAAAAAAGAGAGGATAGCAGGATCATCTTGAATCATCAATCTCTAAGGGCATTGGATTTTGGTCTTCAGCTCTCCATCTTCAATCACAGCTCGAAAAAACTTGCTTCCTCAAGAGCAACTCTGCACATCATCAGGTAAACAATTCTTCNNGTTAACAGTCTTGTGTGTAATGTTGTATACTGGATATTATTTCTCTGCTTGCCATGGTGTCATTGNAAAATATCACATCATCATCGCCGGTCACTATGTTTTCTTTTGAACTTCATCACCATTATTCTCACATTCAGAGTTGGCTTTAGCTAGATTGCTCAGATTTTATTCCATTTTCTCTACTTGAAACTTCAGTGCTAAACACCACCAAGCAACAACACAAACATCTTCATTATCTCGACATTCTTTTCTCAACAGCACTGAACCCTCTTTCTTAAATTAACCCAAAACCACTAACAACCCAAAATTATCTCCACAAAAATTGTACCATATCGTCATCTCCACCGGAACCATTATGTTCATCCCCTGGAACTCCACGGCTTTGTCCATTCCCTACTATCAACACAAAAAAAAATCCACAATCTCATCCTCTACACTACAACACAGAAAAATTCTCTTTGTGACCAAACGCCCTTTACCTGCAAGAAAAAAAAACCAACCAAATATCCAAACGTGAACCATAGAAACAAGAACCACAACCCAAAGCAGGGACCGATTTCCAGCACCCACACACACAGAGCTAAACTCAGAAACAGTTTCCCTTTTATTATTCATTCTGCATTTTGGAGCACGGTCCGTTGTTGTTCCCAGCGACGCCATTAGAGATGGCGCGAACAGGGAGAGAAACTGGTTTTTATCTGGTGGTGTGAGAAAATGAAGAAGATTTGTGGCGCGCTGATGGAGGAGATGGTGGAGTCGACGCGACGGTCATGGAGGTTCGCGATTTGAGGTTTTTATCTCAGGCTGAACCCCCTTTTTTTCGGCCATACACCCCTACGTTATTGGGCGGGCCTGTTCGAGTTATTTGAGATGCACCTCTGTTTTTATCTTTACACTCCTATGCTTATTGGTTAGTTCTTTTATTTTTATGTTTTTTTTTTGTGTTTGATTGTTAATATTTACTACATGTAACCCCCTTTACATGATTTCCCCACCCCCATACTTTGTGTAAAATAAATAAAAATTAATAAAATTAAAAAATATTATTTGAAAGGTTCTCAGCACGTGTGTGATCGCACGCATCGTCCTCGTGCTGGGACCTTTCTTCCTTTTATAAAATTACAAAAAATATTGTTTTAAAGGTTCTCAACACATGTGTGATCGCACGCATCGTCCTCGTGCTGCGACCTTTCTTCCTTTTATAAAATTTCAAAAAATAATTGTTTTAAAGGCTCTCAGCACGTGTGTGATCGCACGCATCGTCCTCGTGCTGGGACCTTTCTTCCTTTTACAAATTATAAAAAAAAATATATTGTTTTAAAGGTTCTCAGCATGTGTGTGATCGCACGCGTCGTCCTCGTGCTGGGACCTTTCTTCCTTTTACAAATTATAAAAAAAATATTGTTTTAAAGGTTCTCAGCTCGTGTGTGATCGCACGCATCGTCCTCGTGCGGGGACCTTTCTTCCTTTTACAAATTATAAAAAAAAAATATTGTTTTAAAGGTTCTCAGCACGTGTGTGATCGCACGCATTGTCCTCGTGTTGGGACCTTTCTTCCTTTTATAAAATAAAAAAAAAATGTTTTAAAGGTTCTCAGCATGTGTGTGATCGCACGCATCGTCCTCGTGTTGCGACCTTTCTTCCTTTTACAAATTACAAAAAAATATAAATAATGTTTTAAGGGTTCTCAGCACGTGTGTGATCGCACGCATCGTCCCCATGCTGAGACCTTTCTTCCTCTTACAAATTAAAAAAATAATGTTTTAAAGGTTCTCAGCACGTGTGTGATCGCACGCATCGTCCTCGCGGAGACCTTTCTTCCTTTTATAAAATTAAAAAATATGTTTTAAAGGTTTAAGCACGTGTGTGATCGCACGCATCGTCCTCGTGCTAAGAACCTTTTTCCTTTTTATATCAAAAAACAAAATACAAATTTCTCAAACAAATTTTCCAACCAACTTTACAAAGAACTACGTACCCCTGATTTCTCATTTTGAATGAGAATAGGTAGGAGCAAGGTCAATCCTTGTCGGGCCCAAAAAACCAAAAAAATATTTTTGTTCTTTATATCATTGTTCTTGGGATAGTGAAACATTTTGCAAACCATATTTTTATTCGCACATTTAATTAAAGGTACTGCCTTTCGGTAGGCGTTGTAGGGTGCTAACACCTTCCCTACACGTAACCGACTTCCGAA
>NW_014541982.1:81246-99954 GCF_000741045.1 Vigna radiata var. radiata | reverse complement strand
AAAACGTTTTTCAAATTATTTTCTCTTTGGATCGTCGTCCCGTCGCTATTCTGGTTGCGACAGTGGGGCCGAGACTTGAAGAATCCCAATGGTTACCACGAGGAGCATGGACAACCCCAGCCAAATAGATATGATCCGAGAGTTACAAGCACAGCTGGAAGAGCAAGCTCGTACTATACGTCAACAATAGGAACTCCAACAGGCACATGCAAAGCGTATGGAGGAGCAAGCCCAGATTATACGTTAGCAGCAAGAGACACAACAGAAACAAAATGAAGAGATTGCCCAACTGAGGGCATGACGCCTAACTCCTGAGATGTCCGAAACTCAGGAAAGCTAGAATAACGGACGACGCCTAACTCTTGAGATTGCCCTTTACTGAAGCTGTCTTGCAAGCCCAAATGCCTGACAGATCTCCTCCACTGATTGAAAGGTTTGACGACACTTCTGACCCGGAGCACCATCTCAGGAACTTCATCGACTCCATGGCTTACTACTCCAAGAGCGACCTGGTCAAATGCAGAGCTTTCTCCCAATCCTTAAAAGGAGAAGCTCTGGAGTGGTATTACACTCTTCCCCCTAACTCAGTTGACAGCTTCCGCACTGTCATCACCTTGTTCAAAAAGCATTATGCCATTAACCGGAGAGATGAGATAACCCCCGCTGAACTCGTCAATATAAAACAAGGCAAAGACAAGACTTTGAGAGCGTTCATACAAAGATATAATGAAGCAGCAAGGCGAGCAAAAGGTGTTAACCATGAATTCATAATCGGTAATCTCCCCAATTGTCTAAAATCGGGATACGTCTCGGAACACCTATATGCCAAACAACCCAAAACGATGGATGAGCTCCAAGAAAGGTTGACCGAATACATCAAGATGGAAGATCATAGAATCTCTCGCAGAAAACAACCGTCAGAAACCTCCACGAACGAAATCAGAAAAGAAGTAAAGCGCCCCCGTGAAAGAGATCAACCACAAAGATTCCCCCGAAGGAACGTACCGGTGCCGTTAGGTCCCCACTATGACCATTATGCAAAACTCAACACCTCGAGGGAAAGGGTATTTGAAAAAGCCCTACAAACCAACCTCATCTTCGTACGCAGACGATAGGCACCCGCAGAAGCAGATGACACTAAAGTCTGTCGATACCACGATAATAGGGGGCATACTACCGAAGGATGCCAAGGACTAAAAGATGAACTGGAGAGGCTTATCCGCGCAGGATACCTCTGAGAATTCGTACAAGAAGAAACAAACCGAGCAAGATGCTCCCCAAAAAGGAGCCCATTCGAAGAAGTCTGGAGAAAAACACTCAGCCAACAGACCGTTCGAGAAGCCTTTCCCGAGGAAGAGCACATGAAAGACCAGCCAAAGGTCGCATCGATACGATCTCTGGAGGGTTCGCCGGAGGAGGAGCTTCATCCTCAGCTCGGAAAAGACACCTAAGAAACTTGCAAGGTGTTCACAACGTGAGTCATCACCATCTGTCAATGCCGGACATCACATTCACCAACGCGGATTTCCATGCCCCGGATCCTGACCAAGATGACCCTATGGTAATTACCCCACGGACAGCGCAATACGATGTTAGCAAAGTCTTGATTGACCAAGGGAGCTTAGTCAACATACTCTACTGGTCCACGTTCCAGAAAATGGAATTTTCTGAGGATGTAGTCGCCCCCTTCTATGAACAGATCGTAGGGTTCGCCAAAGGGTAGACACTCGGGGGTATCTGGACCTACGAACACGACTAGGTACAGGAGAACGCTCAAAGGAATTACGCGTACGGTTCCTATTGGTAGAGGCTAATACCGCCTACAACGTTCTTCTCGGACGACCTTGCCTGAATGCTTTCGGTGTGATCGTGTCCACTCCCCACCTGGCGATGAAGTTCCCATCCGAAGAAGGAATCATATGTACAGTAAAGGCAGACCAGAAGACAGCTCGACAATGTTATGTTGTCGGATTGAAAATGACACCATTCGTCCCTCAAAACAAAGCCAAACAATCGGAGACCATACTCGTCGACCTAGATCCTAAGACAAACACAAATGATCAGATTGAACCCCAGGGCGATGTCAAGACGTTCGTACTGGGGCGAAGTGAAGATCAAACAACAACTATTGGCGTTGGATTACAACAAGAAGACGAGCGAAGTTTGACAGAACTGTTACGCGCCAACTTCAAGCTATTCCCATGGAGCGCAGCCGATATGTCGGGGATACATCCGAGCGTCATAACGCATAAGCTTTCTGTCTTCAAAGAAGCTCGACCGGTGGCGCAAAAGAAGCGAAGATTTGGTGACGAAAAGAGGGACGTCATACAGGAGGCAGTCAATAAGTTAACCAAGGTAAAGTTCATTCGTGAAATCCCTTATACAACCTGGTTAGCCAACGTTGTGATGGTCAAGAAAGCGAACGGTCAATGGCGAATGTGTGTGGATTTCATAGACCTCAATAAAGCATGCCCCAAGGATTCATATCCTCTTCCCAGTGTGGATCGGTTAGTTGATGGAGTCTCTGGACACGAAGTTATGAGTTTTCTGGATGCGTATTCAAGATATAATCAGATCCTAATGTACGCTCCGGATGAAGAAAAAACAGCCTTCATAACCGAGCGAGCTAACTACTGTTATCAAGTGATGTCGTTCGGCCTCAAGAATGTGGGAGCAACCTACTAGCGTCTTATGGACAAAATTTTCCATCACCAGATAGGCAGATTCATGGAAGTATACGTGGATGACATGGTCGTGCGTAGTAATTCACATCAACAACACCTTCAAGACCTGGAAGAAGTTTTTCAACAAATACAACATTACAATATGCGGCTTAACCCTTCGAAATGCACTTTCGGAGTACCGGCCGGGAAGTTCCTAGGCTTTATGATAACACGAAGAGGGATTGAAGCTAATCCAGATAAATGTCGAGCGGTGCTTGAAATGCCAACCCCCACCAAACTGAAGGAGGTACAACGACTAGTAGGACGCCTTGCTGCCCTATCACGATTCATACCGAAGCTGGCAGAACACATCAAACCTATCTTGAGAAACATGAAGAAAGACATCCCACGCCATTGGGACGACCAGTGCGAAACGACCTTCTCAACAATCAAGACGATCCTCACCAGACCCCCAGTTATGGCTCGTCAAACTAAAGAATTTGACTTAGAGGTGTACTTGGCTGCAACCAGCCACTCGGTGAGTGCCGCCCTCATCCAAGAATTGCCAGATTTCTAGTTAATATATTTCATTAGTAAAACGTTGCAAGGAGCGGAGGAACGATACTCCCAAGTGGAAAAAGTGGCTCTCGCCCTTCTAACTGCTTCCAGGCGACTTCGACCATACTTTTAGAGCCATAAGGTAGTTGTACGGACTAACCATCCGGTTGCTAAAATCCTTCGCAAACCAGATCTTGCCGGACATATCGTCGCATGGTCGATGGAGCTATCCGAGTTTGGATTACGATTTGAGCCACAACATCGAAGAAAGATGAGAAAATTTGGTTGTTTGTTCTTATTTTCTCCACTCTTAAAGCAAGTGCAGATTCATAACTAGCATCACCTTTTTGAGGTGCTTCGTCACTCGTTCCCACAACATCCATATTCAATGCAGTACGGATGATAAGATTTTGATGATCAGTGGATGAAAGGTACCAATCAAATTGTACCTAACAAAAACAAAATTCATCTTACCATTCAACTAACAACTCTAAAATTCACAAAATAACATAAATATTATGTGTTGACAAAGTTACTTACCTCTCCTTTCTGGAACAAAACTTCTATTTCTGCCATGCCATAATCTAATGAACGAAATCGCAGAATCCGTGGAAATACCTTCAGAGAAGTATTACCATGCAAACAGAGCCATTCATACACCCAAAGCTACAATGAAAGCCCAAAAAAAAGTCATCAACAAACTTCTTACAATTAATTAATTAACTTAATAAATAGAATTGATACCAAAAAAAAAACAAAGAACCATACCTGCAAAACAACAGCAGCCCCACTAATGCTTAGAGAATCATCAATCTCTCCAGTCAAAATTTTCTTATTACATCTATTTAAACTCTTTACAAGATATGTGTGTATGGTCGTACTCCAATCATAATTACATAAAGCATCCAAATCATCTATAACTAGACAAGGCATGTTACAAACACGTCTTGCCTTTCTAGGAAACAAAAACATCACAAAACAAACTAATATATACAAACGACATACGACATCTACATCAACATCTTGATTAACAACAATGTTATTAAAAATGTTTATCATGTCTTTCAATGTGATTGTGCTGGAATTAAACAAGTCTCCAACTTTACCTACAATTTTTTCATCAAAAGGAACCTCCAACCCACCTACTCCTAACCCTAAACTCATCACCACGTCCACAACATTAAAAGGAACCATTTCTTGCCTAACTCTAAATGATTGATGGGGGGAACCCATCGACAAACCAACTGTTTCATCAATTTCATGTTTAGCTCTATCGGATCTACAATCTCTAAAAACCATTTAAAAGGAGTTTGCTGTATGCGCCTCTCATGCCTGGATTGTTGTAAAAAATTCATGTCCACAACATAGGATGATTTCACCCAACCTCGACATTGCCACTGTAAAACAGTATTAATTAACAAAGTCCATTTTAGTGCTCCGAAACAACAAATAAATGAGACATGACAAAACTGTACTTACTTTGCTTTTAGACGATTCCATATGTGAAAAATTCAAACACCTACAACGACAAATTCTAATATAGTTAAAAAAAATAATAAACAACCTACGATCACAATTAATTTAACATGTCAAAATAATGAGCTATTTATTCACATACAAAGAACCAAACTGCATCGGCTTCACTTTGAAGTTATTTCAAAAGAAAGACTACTCAGAAATTAAATGATAAATGATTATACACTTAGAGTTTAATTACTATGTACTATCAATAGATTAATAGTCATAATTACATACCCTAAAACCACATGAGTCACAATTTTGGTACTTCAAAGAATTTTAACATACATTTTATCCATTAATCATAGAAAATGGCATCAAGGTGAAAGTCTAACCTAAAATACATGCCCTGTACATTGATTCTCAATTACTGATATTAAGGACTGTAACACGATAACAATCACCCAACCATTCTACTAGTCACAACATGAGAAAAAAGAAGTTTTTTTTTATCAATTGTATTCTTGCTTTTAAGAACAATTGAGAAAAAAGTTATTTTGGATCAACTTTCGACTAAGTGATGCCATAAATTAAAGGAAAATGTTTTTCACCAAAGAAAATTGTCAACCTCTGTGATAGAGCGCCCTAAAACCAAGAAAAACCAAATCAATCCTTCAAACTGTTCTAACCCTCAGGGAAACAATTATTGATATCAGGGAAACACTATTATTGATTTCAGGGAAACAATTACAGAGTGTAACCCAAGGCAGCAGCAAAGACAATCCGTGGACACGATAAACAATCCATAAGAGTGGAAGAGTACCTTTCGATATTATTGGAACAACACTGGTCCCTATCCAGACTTCCTCCCAACACTACAACTATTTCTGAGACAAACGTTCACATAGATACAAAATACAATAAGTGCATGTAACAACGGCATGTTGGAATACCTTTCAATTAATACCGAACGAAACCCACCGAGTAACAATGCCGACAACCAAAAAACCTCTCCTTTGGAGAAAAGATGACAATGTTCACCCTTTTCGACACTTCCAACCAACACTTCAATGGTGGACGAAGATGAAATCAATCACGGAAACAAAAGCATTCAACGTCAACCTTCAATACTTTAATGGCGGACAGAGATGAAGATACACGTCTTCGATGGCGTCGGCAGAGTTCACAATCGTGGAGCGAGAGTTTGGGTTTGGTGTCGACAGAGAGAGATAGTTTCGTGGAAAGAAATACTTTCTTAGGCGCGAACCATTTGTATTCCAGAAACCCTTTTCCACAAATGCCCTTCCCCTTGCCTGTTTTTATTTAAAAAAAAATTATACAACCAGCGAATGAGAGCACGCCAGCTGTCATTGGCAAATCGTTGTCAAAATTTTGTTGTCAAAGAAACATTTTCCAGTGGAATATGACACAATGTGCAACCTTTGGGCAGCTTAGCCCCAACATTTGAATTTTAGAAAAAAAACAATTAGCTGTTTTAATCCCGCACAATTCAAAATAAAAGGACANCTCTTGCTTCCTTATCTACAGATTTTTGTGACGCACAACCCTTTTAACCAAGCAACTTGCATCCTTTATTTTTATGTGTTTGTTTGTCATCTTGCATTGGTCATCTAGAAGTAATCAAAATTCTTTGAAACAAGAATGTGGAACAATTCAGCAAGCAAAATCTACAAATTTGAATCTTTAAAAGGAAAATCAGTGTCAGCAAGAAGAGGTATTTCTTATAATGACAGATGATTATAAAGAAAAGTTAGTCCATGNCCAGAAGCATAAAAGAGTTTCAAAAATTGCTGAAGTTTTTGTGTGTTGTGATGCTGGTGTGCATATTTGAAATATANTTGTTATTCAAAATGGTCAACCCCTAAAAGGGATCTAAATTTTTCCAGACTTTAGTCCTTAGACCCTTGCACGAGGATACCCTGGTTCAAAAATTATCATATAAGGCTCTTCTGTGTAATTGTAGTTTTCTTAATCTTTGGACGGTTAACTATATTAGATTATGAGAGTCAGTTTCGTTATGGCTTTTGGTTGTGGTTGTGGACATAGGCCTAGAGCATGTTTGGTAACAGGTTCTTTTAGATTCGGGTAGATCATAAAATAAGCTAATATAATCCAAACAGTAAGTCAGCTTCTTGGTTTTTATTTACTACACATTGTTTCCAATTATGCCTTTTAACATTCAATTAAAATCATATTATGTCCAAATCATAAAATCATCCCAATATATCATGCATTGCATCAAAATTTAAAATGAAGAGAAAACCCATTAAGCTAGTTTAGACTAGTTTACTGCTAAATTTGGTTCAACCACTAATTTTTAGCTCCTGACATTCCAAAACTGTTTTGAGAATTTTAGCATCTTGCTCTAGTGCTTTGAATCCTGAATCCTCAATTATCCTATTACATGCATTTTAGATGTTTTGACTCATTGAGCACATTTTAGGCTACCTAAACTACTTACAATTAGGAATTTTATTTTGTATTACTTATTTCAATAAATTCACTATTTTAGGAGTACATTAGCATCATATTAAACCTTCTTAGATGGTAAGATAGTGCATTTATGCATTGCTCAATATTCATACCCAAAATTGCAAACAAAATTTTTCTTTAAAACCACAAAAATCGGTGTCCAGTTTTAATTTTTCTATTTTCCATAATATAAGTATAAATTAGTGTAGATAAAATAAATTAATGGTATTTACCAATGACATTCAGTCATGATTTTTTTTTATGTTGGTGGCCTTTCTTGGTTCACTTCCAACTAATTGTCCTGACAAAATTGTCTAGAAAATATATCGTCTAAAGCTACTCAAGTTTTGAAGTTTAACAAAAGGCATTAAACAAAATATTAGTGTAGGAAAAACTATTCAAAATAGTAGCGTCTAATGAAGAAGCGTTTTATAACATCTAAAACCAAGAGTTGAAATAATGCTTTCCAGACCAAACTGTTTAAATGGATTAAAAAATCATAAACAATGTCTAGAAGAAATTGTCTCTCATTGAAATCTCTCAATAGATTATGTGAGCAAAATAAGCTTGTTTCTTAAGAAAACAAACACTAGTGCAAAAACAGCGTATAACATCACACGTTTAATGTCGAACCACTCAATAACCAACGTTAAAAATGACCGGTGACATATTTGTAAATAAATNCAATTATTAAACGTCGTTTAGAATTGTAATTCGACATAAAAAGATATAAAACGTCGAATGCCCCAGTGTTAGACATTAGTGAATTCAAAAACATTTGAGCGGGAGATTGAAAATTCATTCACTTTATCTTAGTGCACGGATCCTTTTCTCTGCTCAAACTTTTTCCAAACGAAGTTTGANAACCATCACATGTAATATTTCTTTCATTTGATACAAATGCATGTTAATAAACTGCTTTAGGTATGATTTTCGTTTGTTTTCACCGATTATTTTCATGTTCTTATCTTTCATAGGCACATTCTACTTTCTCTTTCACTGATGGCAACACTTTATTCCGATAAACCACCTTTTAAAGGTTAGCTTTTGTTTTTGTTTTCGTTTTGAAGAACTTGTGTGTTGATAACTTGTTTGTTATTTTATTTTTTGAACTTGTTTATTGTTGTGATTTGGTTGAACTTGTTTGTTGTTATTGTTTGATTGAACTTGTTTGTTGTTTGATTGAACTTCTTTTTTGTTTGTTGTTGTTCTTTGATTGATCCTATATCACTGTTCATAGTTCATGCTTTATAAAATACCAAAAACTAAAATTTGTTATTTTTCTGTTTTTCAAGTCTCGTAGAGTTGTAAAAAAGGATCACAATTAATTAAAAAAATAAAAACAAATTGACTAACGTCGTATATTGACAAAATTCGACGTCGTATATTGACAAGATTCGACGTTAATTTTTTAAATTTGACATCAATTTAACGTTTCCTGATATGATTTCGTTATCGAATTCGACACGAAAGGCCAAAAATATTCGATGTTGTAGGCTGGTTTTGTACTAGTGAAAAGTCTATCTTTTATATAACACTAAGGTTAAAAGATATTTTTATTCAATATGGTGTTATATCAAGCAAAACTTTCTATATTAAACATTGTCTGATGAATGATCATTAAAACACTTTAGCCTTTGAAATCACTTCATGATAATATCATATGATGATTATACAATGGATTTGTTTTACCAAATAATGCATTTATTAATGAAATGACAAATGATAAAATGTCTTGAACACACTATACTGATTAACGTTTATCAACACTCAAAACATTTAATGCATGTACAAAAAGTACTTTGATGCTCATATACTTTGTTTATTGATATCCGTGCAGATCAATAAAGCATAAAGATATGATCATAATCACTACATCCAAGAGAAAGACGTTGTGAAACAAGAAGAACATTCTGGGAATGTTTCCTTAAGATATTTGGGGTTTGGTTGCTCGTCAAAGTTTCTATTTTGAAGGTAAGCTATTGAGTTAAAAATTACAAAGAGAAAAAAAAAACACAACTTCAGAATTAGGAAGTGCACATTGCCAGTCCATGTGTTTAAAACGAGACAGTGATGAGATGCTATATTCACTTATCACCTGAATCAAAACATTTCATAAACTTTATGTGTTTTTGCTATAGACAGTTTCTCAAAGTAGCTAAATCTCAAGATAACGAACAGATCTAGAGGATAGCCAGAAAAAACGTTCAAGCAAGTAACCCATAGAGGCATTCCATCAAGCAAATAAGAGTAAAAGTGGACAATGCAGAGCAAGGGTTTGAAGTAAACACAGACAAAACCTCACGTTAAAAAAGAAACAGATCAAGTGCTTTTTGCGTTTTCTTTTCACTTTACTATGTATGCAAATGAAAGGGTCTCAGATGTTATCAAAATACCTTCTGGTACTCTTGGCTCAATGGCAGAAACAACTAAAGCAGCACACAACAAAGCCAATAACAGTGTTGAAGAAAGAATTTGTGCCATTTTCAGTGCAAAATAGAGGCTAGAAGAAAAGAAAGGAACATGGTTTGCGCGTTGCTCTGAAAGAGCATGACTTGGAACAACGTGACAGTTTTTCCAAATCTGTCCACATCTTCGATCTTTCTGATGCCCCAATTATGCAAAAACTGAGACTTTCGAAATGATTAAACCTTAATTATATAAAAAGAAAACTTTTGTTTTTAGTGATTGATATGAACGTGCAATTTATTATTAGAAAATACCTTCAATATATTTATATTTTTAATGTTTTTTATTCAACGCAGATTCAAATCAATAATCAATATTTACATCCAATTTCGATCCATACGTAAATATTCTGACTTTAAAATAAAAAATCATACTATCATAAAAATTATACAATCATACAAAATCTAAGGATACAAAATTATGATCATTCAATCACATATTCAATCATACAAAATTATACAATCTAATAAAAGTAAAATTTAAACATTAATATAAGAACCTGATAGTGTGAAAAGCCAATAACAATGAACAACCCGCGATCAAAACGCTAGAAAATTCAACTCTAAAAAATTCAAACCTGTAAAAATATACAAACAAATATTAGTTTTAGAAATAAAAACAAACATTGACAATGGCAAGGGCACCGAACAAAAATGGGTTTAAACGGTGAAAAATGATTGAAAATGGAAGCAGAGGATCGCGTGACGAAGGAGGCTTTGAAACTGTTTGCGCGTGAAGAAGAAGGAAGATGATGACACTGTTCCTGTGTCTTTTATTTTTGTACCTAAGCAAGGCAATAGATCGCGATTCACCACTTAACCGAGGCCTATTCTCTTGAAAAAAAAACTTCAAAATACATCTGAAATGACATTTTTGAAATTTTTTTGGTTTAAATCTCTTTTTGGTCTCTAAGTTATAAGCGAATGTTCAGTTTAGTCCCCGTTTTTAAAAATGTAAATCTTTGGTCCCTAAGTTATAAAAAATGTATCAAATGAGTCCTTTTTTGATGTTCATGGTCAAAGTAAAAAGAGCAATCTAAAGTGTTGTTATTATTAAGAAACAAATCAGAGTAATCTAAAGATGTAGCAGTTGTTAAGAAACAACCAAAAACAATATTTCAAGTCAAAAAAGGACTCATTTGATACATTTTTTATAACTTAGGAACCAAAGGTTTACATTTTTAAAAGCGGGGACTAAACTGAACATCCGCTCATAACTTACGGACCAAAAAGAGGTTTAAACCAATTTTTTTCAAACTTTATGCCGCTGTTCACCGCCAAACCGCGGCTTATTCTCTTAAATATTCAAAATTTAAAATTTCGCAGGGAAAATAGACCGCACTTCCCCTTAGAACCGCGGTCTATTCCCCTGAATTTTTTTTCCCGCAAATTTCTCACTTCTCGTCAAGTCAAATCTGAAAAAAAAAATTGCAAGGGAATATTTCGCGGTTCTGCAGGGAACCGCGGTATATTCCCCTGAATTTTTTTCCTGCAAATTTCTGACTTCTCGACAAGTCAGATCTGAAAAAAAATTGCAGAGGGAATATACTGCGGTTCCCCTCAGAACCGTGGTACATTCCCTTGTAATTTTTTTTGCAGGAGGAATATACCGTAGGTCCCCTCAGAACCGCGGTATATTCCCCTGAAATTGTTTTTTAGAACTGCTTTTCCTGAATTTTTTTTTTGCACGGGGAATATACCGTGGTTCCCCTCAGAACCATGGTCTATTCCCCTGAAATTTTTTTCAGACCTGCTTTTGGAGAATGTCAGAATTTTGCAGAGGGAATAGGCCGCGGTTCCCCGTAGAACCGCAGCCTATACTGTCGATATAATTTCAAAAATGCCACCGCGCAATATTATGCTTCGGTTTCTATTGAACCGCGGCATAATGTGCGTGGTAAAAGATCGATTTTTTACTAGTGGATGATCGTCTTTCGCTTCCTCTCGCAACGAGTTTAAGAAATCCCCAATTTCAATTTGAAATACCTAACTCCCAATTTCATGTGTGTGATCTCATTTATCCCTAAATCCCAATTTCTGATGCCACATCACCACTACTCCTAAATCCCAATTTTAATTAAAACAGTCCACGTAAAATAATAAAACACATCACCACATTCTCATTGCAACATGTGGATTTCACTTAACGTCGTCTGCTAACACTTAACGGATGGGGTACAATGTGTGCATTTTTACAAAAATTGTGACCAAATTGAGACTGTTTAAAACTTGAGGACCAAACTGAGATTGATAGACAAATATGAGAACCATTAGAGGTATTAAGCCATAAAAATATTCACATTCTCTCTTATCCTACCATTACATAACACATTCCTTCTCCAACTACTTCTATTAATTATTTTTCACATGCCCAACCCACTCACTCTAAATCTTTATTCCCATATATATAGATATAAATTGAACCTTCTGCATGAACAATTCACGAACACCCAACATTCTTCATTCGGTTACATTTTCGATTTCACTTAAAGAATAACCCATTTAAACTCACAGTAACACTTCCATACCTACCTATATTCCTTGCATGATGTTTTTTATAAATTTCCTACTCCAATACAACTCTCCCTTTCTTTCTATTTATTTATTTCTTCTTCTATTCATGTAACTAAACACACANACAACCCTGGACGTGACTTTTCCACCTTCCTCAGCAAAAACCTCCTCTCTTCCTCTCCCTTAAGTTAACAGCACACACCCATATGTATATACAAGCTCCACAACCACACTTTCTTCACTCCTTTATCACCAACTTCACGTTCACCATGTGCCCATTTCTCACCTAGATTTTTCCTCCTTTTCTATTTCCCACTGTCACATTGCTCTTACACACAATCCGCTTATCAAACCCTCGCCATACTATTCTAACCTTTCCTACCGATCAACTCCACAACAAAAAGGGAGACATAGTTGCTATCCACACACCCCTAAGATCACTCTCTGCCTAGAGGGTTTAGGATAGGGTCCATCACCGTACAACCCCAAACGAGAACAGTAGGAACCAAAGCCTCCCTTTCAACAACCATACATATGCAAGACTCAACCAAACAACAACATACAAACCTTACATGCAACAATTTTAATTGCTTCCCATTCCTCTTTCCTCATTGGCCAACTAAATGCTGGGTCCCACTCCCTATCAAAGTAAATCCAGCACTGACACGAAAATATCAAAGCCTTACCAAGTCATATGTTCGGACACAGGTTCCTTGGAAGCATAAAAAATTCAACAAATTAAATTAATCATTACACCAACGTCAATTCCTTGAAATCATAATGCAGAGATTAATATATATATAAATACTTATTCAGCCTATTTCAAAAATTAAAGTAAACAATTATCAATTAATTTATCATATAAATCCTATACACTTTTATAACCAATAAAATGCCGTAATTAAATATTTAACACAAAAACTTATAAAAATAAAATAAAAGATATTTTTATTTTATCCGAATTTTACATTATTATAGAGTCACATTTTAACTAGAATATCTTAAATAGATTCTAACTTCAAAAGTATTTGATGTATAAAAAAATTTAACAATTGAATTAAAAATATTATATTTATTTATTTTTAAAATTTGAAGATAAAAAATATATTGAATGAGGATAAATTCTAATTTTACATTTAGATACTCTAAAAGGTATTTAACCATATTTTTAATAATATTTATTCGGTGATGAGAAATAATGAGCAAATTAACTTCTAAAATTACAATTTATATATTAACTTTCGCGTTTCCTAATGGAATGAGAATTCTTCTAATAATGTGTATTTAATAAACACAAATTTATGTATGACATGTATTCAATAAATATAATTTTACGTCTGATGAGACATAAAAACCTTCTTTTATCTTTATTCCTTACATGTCAATAATAAATATTGATAATTTATTTGCAAAAAGAAATTGTACAATCTTTTTTATGGATTGTTTACATGTGAAATATAAATCTAATCTCGAAGATGACCATTTTTTAGTTAATAAATTTTATCAATATAACAGAGTTTTAAAATTGACACTTATTTCTTTTTATTTACTTTACAACTTTATAAATTAACATTTTATTAAAAATAGTTGTATAATAGATATACTCTTTTATATATTTATTGTGCAACTTATAAACTAATATTTTTTTGAGATATAACATTTTATTAAAAAATAGTTGTATANTCGGCGTTAAGATATACTTTTTCGAGTTCTATTTGATTGTGCATGAAGAAAAAAAGTTTGTAAAACGTATCATTATTCATTTTACAGTATATTTGTATTGATGGAATGACGCAAACCAGACAATTGGGTTTACAGCGAAAGGACAAAATTGAAACAAATTCTATGGCCTTAGAAATATGAACACGTTAATAAAACCAGAGACATAAGCTTTGGAATGTTTTATTTAGTCTTGCATTTATTTATTACACCCAAAGCATAGACACGTNTCTCACAAGGAGAAAGTGGACGACACAATATACAATTAAATTATGTAATTCTTTATATTTCATTTATCAAAATATTATAAGCTTTAAATAGTGGTAGGTTCAGAAGATAGATACAATAATTTTAATATTTTGAGCATAAAATTAGTAATAATGACAGAATCAGATTAATTATGATAAATGAAAAAGATAATATGATAATCATGTACCAAATCTAATGGTTAAAGATTAATTACCATTGGAAGGTATACACCAAAATTTGTGTGTATGTTACTCGTTTAGAAGTTATTTGTGTTTTGTTACTTTGTAGGAATTTTGTAGGACCGAGTTATTAACCTGTCTGACGTGTCTTTCTTGCTTCTGAATGTCTGAATCGTATGAGTTGCACGCCTTCCTTCAATTTGGACTGCTTGGTTGTCTTTAGTTCGACCAAAGGAGGAGGTACCTGCAAAAGGCACTTTGACGCTCAAGTTAGACGTGTGTTGAGGAGCTTTTACTCACAAGGGAACATTTAGTGAATTGTTATCACTATTCGGTATTTGGAAGTATGAGTAGAACGTGAGTAGCACGTACTTGACTTTTGGCCTTGATCTTATATTTATAGGTCACCTCATGGGCTCTAAACTAGTGCAGATCCAATAAAATAAAAACAAACTTACATTTAGATTCGGTTAGTTATTCATAAATAGCATATAAAATCATATCAAATATCTTTAATTAGATATTTCAGATTTGGTTAGTTACTCATAACATATTTAATCATTGTTTTATTATTTGTTGGACTATTGGCCAAATAATAATATTTTGGACGTCGACCCAATTATGGCCCAACATCATTAGAATCGTTCAGTCTCTACCATATACCATACATATGCCCCCCAAGTTTGAATTAATCGTTCGACTTTAGCCATGATTAACTATAGGACTTATAAGTTTGAGGGAGGTTGTATTTACTGTATTGGAGAGCGTGCTTTTAGTAGTTGCTGACCGAACGATAGACTCTAGGAGATGGAAGTTCTTTCGAGAAATTTTTTCCATTTGGAGTCGCAGATACTAAGATCTTGAATGAACTTGGCAAGGCTGAACCGGGCGGTGAGTGATAGGAGTTCTCTTGGAATTTTTTCGTAGACCGAGGCCATAAAAGGTCGAGTAGTAGGAACTGAATGGCCAAATACCTGAGACCAAATGGTCGAATACCTGTGAGGCTGATTGGCCGAGCACTTGTGAGGCCGAATGACCGAAGATTGGAGAGGCTGATTACCTGTGATTCGTTCATCGTCATCAGAACTTCCTTGTTTACAAGAGGGATTTTCCTCTTGGTCTTTATCTTCAGCCTTCTGGTTGACGAGAGGGATTTACCTCTCGGTCTTTATAATTAACTTTCTAATTGATAAGAAGGACTTACCTTGATGAGATTGTTGATAAAGGAAGCATTAGTTTAGCTAGACCTTAATCTCACAGTGTTCTGGTTTTTGATGATGACAACACATTATTAATAACACATGTATTGATAAGTTTTACATGTGTTCAAATCTTTATTTTGTATGAAATCTTGAAAAACATGTTTGTGTTGATTTTTATATATGTATGTATATTCAATGATTTTCTACATGATACATCATTTGTGATTGCATAACATATGTTTCAGAAAAGAAAAACCACATGCACTTAGTTGAACTTATATTGTGTGGCTCAATGGCAGAAACAGCTGAAGCAGCATGCAACAGAGCCAAAAGCAGTGTTGAAGAAAGAATCTGTGCCATTTTCAGTGCAAAATAGAGGCTAGAAGAAGAGAAGGGAACAAGGTTTGCGTGTTGCTATGAAAGAACAGGACTTGGAGCAAAGTGACCGCTTTTCCAAATCTGTCCACATTATCGATCTTTCCGACACCAAAGACGATTATACAGAAACATAAACTTTCGAAATGATTAAACCTTATTTATATAAAAAAAACTTTTGTGTTGAGTGATGTGTATGAGCGTGGAATTTATTATTCAAAAATACCTTCAATATATTTATATTTTTAATTTTTTAATTTTATTTTATTATACTTTTTATTAATTTTAGTAATATAAAAGTGGAAATATAATAGTATAATATTATTTTAAAGAAATAATGAAAAAAAATGGAAGTTCGATTTTTTTTTTCTCAATTTCTATGTTAATTAGAGGTAAAATTTAAGTGAGTAAATTAAATGTTTTTACCGTTTACAATTTTTTTACACACTATTGGTCGTTTAAATTTATTTTTAAAAAATATTTGAAATAAATTAATCGGAAGTCAGCGCGTGTAAATTATTAAAAGAATTTGTTAAAAAAACATTTTATTTGTTTTATTGGTGAAACGAAGGACATAATCCAGACCAAGGACTTTGAAGAGTGGAACGGATAAAATTCAAACAAATTTTGTGACTCTAGAAATATGAACACAGCAAAAAATACGAACACATAAGCTTTGGATGTTTTATTTATTCTTGAAGTAGATAGTTACATCCTAAGCATACAGTAGATGCATCAAGCACGAGTTTTCATGGATAGTNGTTCATTTAGACGCGGCTGTAGAACTGGCGTAAGAATAAACTCGAATGGGGTTTTCTGATTGACGGCCAAAAGCCTGTTCCCTGCTTCATCCTTAACAATGGCAACATTACCGCAGAGGCTGGCTCCAAATGCACAGTACAAAAGCTTGTAGGTATTGGCTGAGGAAGCTGCCTCAATAATGAAGTACCCTTTAAATGAATTTGGATAGCCAACTTTAACGAAGGTTCCTTCAGACAGAACCTCAACAGCGGTCCACTCGAGAGGGTTGGCACCGACAGGATCATCTACGAAGCTAATGAACACAGGGCCTTGAGGGATAAATGTGACAAGGTATGGGGATGCAATTCTCAATGGAAGCCCTGGATCGGTCTCAATGCGAGACTGCACAACTGAGAAACGGCTAGTTTCGTTTCCAGTTTTAATTCGTCGAATTCCACCGCCCTGCGAAAATATGCGTGGTGTTATATAGAATACGCCACCATTAGTAGCGATTTTACCACTCCCGTCGGTCACTTGAGCAGTGATTGAAGAAGGGTAGAAGGTTAGGACAGAAAGAAGAAAGAGAGCTAAAATCATTGTACTCGCCATGTCTTTGGTTGGCTATGGACAAATCTCAAGGCTTTTCTCTTCTACGTTCAGTTAAGGTGGTTGTGTGAATAAGAGAATATATGGAATAATCCATTTATAGAGCTAACGGTGATAAGGTAAACATTTTTTATGGCTAGAAATTCCTGTTACTTATCAACACGTGGAAAAAATGAGAAAAAAGGAAAATAATACTTAGGTTTAGATATATGTTTCGATTTTCTGTAAAATAAATTTCTTAATTTTGGTTGGTTAAAAATATTTTGCATTTATCTGTTTAAGGTTTTTGTTATATTTTTCAGCTTTTATTAAATTTTCCAAATCTTTTACTTTGTTATTTGCAAAACAAATTATTTCCAAAATGAAATATCTATTTTAAATATCTAAGTTTTATTTTAAAATGAATATATAAGAAAGAATTATTTAAAATATTTAATTTGTGTTAAATATATCTCATTTATATCAAACTAAAAGCATACATTAATAAACATCATTTGCTGACTTTAAATAGTATTAGTAATTCTTTAATGTGACCCCGTGACCTGCATGTTATGAATACTTTCAAAGAAAATAAATGTTTTTTTCTTTATTTTATTTTATTTGGTGTTCATTTTTATTGTTATATGCTTTGCGTGAAGTTATAAAATAGCTCTTTTAGTCTTTAAAATATGATATAAAATTGGAATTATTTTTATCTCAAATTTAGATATATTTTAATTTTTAAACTTAAAAAATAAATAGACCTAATTTTTTAATACAACGACATTATTTTTTTTTTTACTTATAAACGGTATTATAGAGTCACATTTTAACTAGAACATCTTAAATAGATTCTAACTACAAAAGTATTTCATATATAAAAAAATTTAACAATTGAATTAAAAAAATTATAGTTATTTATTTTTAAAATTTGAAGTTAAAAAATATATTGAATGAGGATAAATTCTAATTTTACATTTAGATACTCTAAAAGATATTTAACCATATTTTTAATAATATTTATTCGGCCATGAGAAATAATGAGCAAATTAACTTCTAAAATGACAATTTATATTTTAACTTTCGCGTTTCCTAATGGAATGAGAATTCTTCTAATAATGTGTATTTAATAAACACAGATTTATGTATGACATGTATTCAATAAATATAAATTTACGTCTGATCTATAAAGATGAGACATAAAAACCTTCTTTTATCTTTATTCCTTACATGTCAATAATAAATATTGATAATTTATTTGGAAAAAGAAATTGTACAATCTTTTTTATGGATTTTTTACATGTGAAATAGAAATCTAATCTCGAAGATGACCATTTTTTTAGTATTAATTCTATTTTAAATAAAATAAAATTACGTGATAATTTTATTATAATAATGTAATAATATACATTAAGTAAGATAGTTAGTAAATTTTATCAATATAACAGAGTTTTAAAATTGACACTTATTTCTTTTTATTTACTTTACAACTTTATAAATTAAC
>NW_014541982.1:80005-81088 GCF_000741045.1 Vigna radiata var. radiata | reverse complement strand
AGCGAAAGGACAAAATTAAAACANATTCTATGGCCTTAGAAATATGAACACGTTAATAAAACCAGAGACATAAGCTCTGGAATGTTTTATTTAGTCTTGCATTTATTTATTACACCCAAAGCATAGACACGTCTCTCACAAGGAGAAAGTGGACGGTTTTTCATGCATAGTGCTTTGTAAAATAGAAGACGACACACTATACAATTAAATTATGTAATTCTTTATATTTCATTCATCAAAATATTATAAGCTTTAAATAATGGTAGGTTCAGAAGATTGATGTAATAAGACTTAATACCTCTTTTGGTTTCTACTTTTATGGGTTTGGTTCGAAATGATTTTATCTTTTAAAAATGTTCAGGAAGGCTCCATAATTTATTAAAAAAGTTCAGTCCAATATTTTTCGCTCACGTCATTAAAAATTTAATGGTGCAAATGCTATTGTGGCACAACCTTACTGAGCTGTTAAGTTTGATGAATATGTGGACCTTACACTGTGTAAATATTTAAAAAAATTTAAAATGACGTAATATTTGGGCTTCATTTCATTCCCCACCGCCACCTTCTCCAAAATTGTTCCCGCTGGCAATGCCTCCGCTACCGTCACCGTCCAAACCATACCCTCCATTCTCCGAGATGTAGTAATGGTGGCCTTCCTGACCCTCTTGGGCGGAGACCTAATGGACCTGGGACGTTTGGGCTTCGCGGGAGTCGACACCTTCTTACTCTTCTTCGGCCCAGCCTTCTTTCTGGCCTTTTTAATCGCCTCAGTTTTCTTGCTCGTCGGAGCAGCGGTGGTTGCTCTTCTGCTATGTTTCAGACGTGATTCTTTCTTCTCAGCGTTGGTCTTCATCTCCTTCTCTTTCTTTGCGGTTTCAGATAACTTGTACGAGGCCTTGACCTTCATGAGTTTTCCCTTTGCAGCTTGGTTCTTCAATTGCAGACCTAGAATCTTCTTGAAATTCGCGGGGAGCACCGACTTGTGCTTACTTGAGAATTAAACTGTAAAATAATTCTAGAGGGCTTGATTGATCCCTCTCATAATCTTTTATTTATAATAATAAATTGATACAAGAGTACATG
>NW_014541982.1:48558-78620 GCF_000741045.1 Vigna radiata var. radiata | reverse complement strand
ACTTGAGAATTAAACTGTAAAATAATTCTAGAGGGCTTGATTGATCCCTCTCATAATCTTTTATTTATAATAATAAATTGATACAAGAGTACATGATAATTAGAGTAACCTAGACACAATATAATCATGATAATTAGAGTAATCTAGACACAATATAATCATGATAATTAGAGTAACCCTAGATACAATATAATCATGATAATTAGAGTAACCCTAGACACAATATAATCATGATAAATAGGATAAATATCCTAACATGCTTCTCCTCCATGTACGTCGCTATAGCATAAGAGATTTGATTTGATAAACAATTTTGGCTTGTTCAGACTGATTAGTCACCTTTTCTTCCTCACATGACTTTACATGGTCATTACTAGCAGGTTCAGATGAGGCCGAAGAAGAAAATCCGAATCTCAAAGTCAAAGATGAATTCAGTGGATTCCGCAAAGTAGCTTCAACTAGAATCAGCTGGAACATTAGAAATATCACATGATGAGAATACTTAACCAAAACGAAATCTCCTGAACACATAATTCTAAGGAAAAAATAGAACAATTACAAAATCTACACAATAATTCATTATCAAAATATCATAATGATAAACTCAACTCACATGGGATACAAAATGCCAAAACTGTAATGTTTTCAATAAACTCAAAAACCCCAATTAAACCCCAATACTAAAATTAGCAAAAAAAAAAAGAGAAAACTTTGTTCAGGTTTTTAGAATAGGGTTACCTTGTTGGGTGATAGGTGGTGGGGAGAATGAAAGTGATTGGGGAAAGGTTGGGAATTTCGTGAAACAAAAAGGGTGAAGCTTCGACAAAGGGTTGCAGAGCAACGGGACAACACCCTATGGAAGAACATGGCCGAAGAAAACGGATTGAGCAAAGATTCGAGTTGGGATTGAAGAGAGAAAGTGATTTTTGAGGAGAAAACTAAGGAAATGAAGAAGGGAAATTTTGCTTGGATTTAAGCGCCACCAAAGCCTCCTTAATCATCTATGCAAAACAAAACAAACTCACAAAATTCGATAAACAAACAAAACCTAAAAATCAAACACATAATGAGAAGACACACGGGAGATGCGCGATGTGGTATGGCTCGACGAGAAGGTGAAGTTGAGGGAGGATAGGGATGCGCTACCGCCGATTAGAATCTCTGGCGACACCAAGAGGTTCCGTTACAACAACAAGCAGGGGCACCAGTCCTCCATCAGGATCTCGCGGATCGTGGCAGAGACGCTGAAGCTAAGGATGAAGGATGTGTGGTGGTTCGTGATGAGCGACGACGACATCATTTTTGTGACCGAAAACCTAATTAGCGTTCCTAGGAAATACGACACCGTTTTCATGCTACCTACATTACGTCATTTTAAATTTTTTAAAATATTTACATAGTGTAACGTCCACGTATTCATCAAACTTCACAGATAAGTAAGGTTGCACCACAGTAGCATTTGCACCGTTAAGTTTTTAACGGCGTGAGCGAAAAGGACCGGATTGAACAGTTTTTAACAAATCAGGGGACCTTACGAAATCTTTTTAAACGGTAAGATCATTTTGAACCAAACCTCTAAAAGTAGGGACGAAAAGAGGTATTAAACCATACAATAATTTTAATATTTTGAGCATAAAATTAGTAATAATGACAAAATCAGATTAATTATGATAATGAATGAAAACGGTAATATGATAATCATGTACCAAATCTAATGGTTAAAGATTACTTACCATTCGAAGGTATACACCAAAATTTTTATGCATGTATATTTGTGTTTTGTTATCTTTTGCCACTTTCAATGATATGAAATTATATTAAATGAATGTGAAAGTACTATTTTTTTATTAGACTCATTAAAGAAAATGTCTATGTGAAAGATGTCCTAAGTTTGAGGATGATACTTTTTCCAATCATGTTTTTAAACTCAAAAGGTTTAATATCAAGCTCCAAGATCCAGGAGATTGGTATGGACATCGATCTAAGTAGATTTTCTAATTGAAAATGGTTTTATGAGAAGAAAAGTAGACACTACTCTGTTTTGTAAAGATTATTCAAACAATTTCATTATTAGTCAAATATATATTATGACATTACCTTTAGTTCTATTAGTGAAATGTGTGTATGCAAGGATTTCTCAAGCCTTATGAATTCAAGACTAGCATGATTGAAGAACTCTGATTGTAGGTAGGATTACAAACCAAGAAGATAAACAATGAAATTGACATACACATTAGACAAAGTATGTAATGAGCTTCTAAAGAGGTTCAACACCAAATCCAGTAGACAACAATTCTACGCCTAATATTTATATCATTCTACGCCTAATATCATATACAGAGTATCTGCGTGTGTGCTCGTTTTTAATCTGGCCCAAATGAAGTACACTTAACTATTTAACAAATTTTTAGATATTTAAAGTGCACTACTAACCTTGCTTATTCTTTTAAGAGTCGAGAAAGTTTTAAATTATAGGATACTATGATAAAGACTACACTGGTGATAAAGTAGAAAAAGAAAAATATTGTGGTCATGGTGCAAGAAAAACAGACCTTTATTTACTATTTACCTTTTCTTTTTCACATGGACCACCTAGTCAGGTAGGTCGTTATCCTATTATAATTCAAGAATATTGAAGTACATTACTTTTAACTATTACTTTAAATTGTTATATTGCGTTCACAAGATAGTAAACGTAAACAATTTCTATTAAACCAATTTTTGACAAACTATTTTACTTTTGTTGTATTTGAATAAATTTTATTAGAAATATGGCCCAGATTGTTTTCGTTGGGAAAGAGGCTCAATACACTTGCGGCTCATCAAAGAGACAAAATATAGAGCTCTTTGTGGAATACGGGGTAACTTACAAAATAAGAAAAGACTAACAAAACAAAAGCTTGATCACTTTCATTTTGAGGGTAATCTTAAACTTAATAGCCTCCCCTCAAGCTGGATGGTGTACACTCACCAAACCAAGCTTGGGAACTAAGATCTAAACCTAACACGATGGGAAAACTTGGTGAAAATGTCAGACAGCTGTTCATCGGATCGGACAGGATGAAGATGCAGAAGATTGGCCTGGATCTTTTCATGAACAACATGGCAATCAAGCTCTATGTGCTTGGTCCTTTCGTGAAAGCTCTGGTTATGAGCTATGTGTCTCGCTGACTTGTTGTCGCAATATAGAGTCGGGGTCCCTGCTTGTATTTGAAGGTCCTGTAGCAGATAGTGAATCCATTGTATCTCACATACAGTGGCTGCTAGAGCACGATACTCCGCTTCTGTGGAGGATCTGGATACAATTTTTTGTTTCTTAGATTTCCACGAAATAAGAGATGATCCAAGGAAGACACAAAATCCCGTAGTGGATCTTCTAGTATTTGGACATGTTGCCCAATCTGAGTCACTGAAAGCCTTTATATGTATTGGAGAGTCAGCAGCAAAGAACAATCCTTCCGAAAGGCTTAGATTTTATATACCTGAGGACATGTTGCACAACCCGATAATGATAATTAGTGGGGGATTGCATGAATTGACTAAGTAAATTAACGAAAAAACACAAATCAGGTATGGTATTGGTGAGATAGAGCAACTTCCCTATCAATCTTCTGTGGGAGCCAGGATCATCTAGATAGTTCTCCATCTGATATAGCGAACTTGTGTCACTCAAGAAGGGGGTAGTGGATGGTTTGCACCCCAGCATTCATGTTTCCTTAAGAATGTCCAAGGCATACTTTCTTTGGCATAAATGAACTCCTCTTTTAGATCTGGCCACTTCTAACCCTAGGAAGTATTTGAGTTCTCCAAGATTCTTTATTCTGAACTTTTTGTGTAAAAGTTCCTTTATGTGATTGATTTCTGCCATGGAGTTTCCTGCTAACACAATGTCACCAACATACACAAGTAGGACAATGAAACCTGTAGGTGTTCTTTTGATAAACAATGAGTGATCAGATTTAGATTGAGCATAATCAACAGAAATGAGTAAAGAAGATAATTTCTCGAACCATTGTCTGCTGGCTTGTTTCAGCCCATATAAGGACTTGGTTAGTCTACAAACCTGACCCTTTTCATGGACATTAAGACCAGGTGGTGGTTGCATGTAAACCTCTTCATTTAAGTCCCTATGTAGGAAGGCATTATCAACATCAAGTTGATCGAGAAACCAATTATTTGAGGTTGCAAGTGCAATGAGCAATCTAACAGTAGTGAGCTTGGCCACGGGAGAAAAGGTGTCTAGGTAATTTATTCCTTCCTATTGAGTGTATCCTTTTGCTACCAAGCGAGCTTTATACCATTCTATAGTACCATCAGTCTTATATTTGGTTTTATACACCCATTTACATCCTATGGGGGTTTTTCCCAGAGGTAGTTGCGTCAAATACCATGTGTCATTGTCTTGTAGAGCTTTGATTTCTTTTTGCATACCTTCTGCCCATTCATGCATCCCTTTTGCTTCATTGTAAGATTGAGGTTCATGAGTCCCAGTGATAGCCATAATGTACTTCAAGTGTTTCTCTGTCAAACCATCACAACACAACAGATCGGAAATGGGATAGGGAGTTTTAAAACTATTTTTCACAGATAAGGATTGATTAACCTGGTCCACATAAGCACTTAGGTATCCTGGAGTCCTTTTAACCCTATTAGACCTTCTGCAACTGTGATGTTCTTGAATATTGTCTGTTCTGTCATTGTTATCTCTGTCATTAGCCATCTGGTGTGTCTCTCCTTGGTTAACAGCATCTGTCTCATCATGTTCTTCATTTTCAGTGTGATTGTGGTCACCTAGAAGGTCATTGAAAGAAGTAGTTTGGTCTTCTTCAGTGTTAGCAGTTTCTCTACTACATTGCTGACTTTTTTAGGGGAAAATATCTTCATAAAAGACAATGTTTCTGCTTATGAGAAGCTCTTTAGTGTTGATATCTAGAACAATGTAACCCTTGACACCACTCTTGTAGCCAAGAAAAATTCCTTTTCTAGCTCTTGGGTCAAGTTTACTCCTACTGTTTTCAAGAATGGAAGCAAAGCACAAGCATCCAAAAGTTTTGAGGTCTAAATAAGTGGGAGAAAGGTCATATACCAGGTCGTGGGGTGTCTTGTTGCCAAGATTTGAAGTAGGCAATCTATTTATCAAGTAGACTGCATGACTAACAACATAAGACCAATATGCATTAGGAATATTAGATTGGAAAAGAAGACCACGAGTGACATTAAATATGTGTTGATGCTTTCGCTCCACAACAGAATTCTGTTCAGGAGTTTCAACACAACTTCTTTGGTGATTAATCCTATGTAAATCATAAAAATTCTCACAATTAAATTCAGGTCCATTGTTTGACGTAATAATTTTAATCATTTTGTTAAACTGATTCTTAACCTTAACAATAAAATTCTGTAGTAAATTTCTAGTTTGGCCCTTATTATTCATTAGAAAAATCCATGTGTGTCTACTATAGTCATCAACTATGGTGAGAAAGTATCTGTGACCATGAACAGAAATAGTGGAAAGGGGACCCCATATTTCACATTGAACAATTTCAAAACATTCAGTAGATGTAGAAATACTTCTAGAAAAAGGAAGTTTGTGCTGTTTAGCATAGTGGCAGGTATCACATACAATGTTAGGATCCATTTGCACATAGGGAAACTTTTCACATATCTCTTTTACAACTTTGTGTCCAGGATGGCCTAGCCTACAGTGCCAAAAATTTACATCTATTTTTCTAAAAGAAAAAGCAGATTTGAAACAAAACTTTGGTCCGGATTAGGGAAATCTTGTAGGTAATAAAGGCCTTTGCAAGAGTTAGCATACCCAATCATCTTCAATGTAGAATTTTCCCTTATCTAACAAGTCTCAAAAGAAAAAGTTAGGCTGTAGTTTAAGTCTTTAATAAGACTTTGGACAGAGATTAGATTAAAGAAAAAAACTGGAATATATAAAACATTAAAGATAACAAAGTCTTCAGAAAATTGCACGGTTCCTACATACTTAATAGTGACTGCAGTGTTATTAGGCAATTTAATAGAGATAGGTTTGATTTTATAAAAAGTAACAAAATTTCTTTTATCATGTGTCACATGATTTGTGGCACCAGTGTCAATAAGCCAAGAAAGGGTACCTTGTTTGTTTTCTGTGCTATCTCTCTGAACTTGATTGACTTTGTGAGTGGGTTCATCAACCTTCTCCATCATTTTAAGGAGTCTTTGCATATGTTCTGGTGTAAAGGAATTAAAGCTAGTATTGTTGTTGGTCTGATGAGTCTGCTGCATACCTTCTGGTCCAGGATTGCTCTGGCAAGCATTGATAGAGCCCCAATCACCCTTTTTGTCTTGATTACTGTCACCCTTCTTATACCAAGGTGGGTAGTCATGCTTGGAATAACACTCATCTATAGTGTGGTTCATTTTGTTACAATAGGAGCACTGCTTTCCATAGTTAGGGTTCCTCCCTTTTCCTCTCCCTTGACCACGCTGTCCAGCACCACGTCCTTGCCCTTTCTAGGTCTAGTCAGGTCTTCAGTAACTGTTTCTTTCAGCAACATTAGCCAAGATTTTGGTTTTAGCAGTGACCAAGCCTGAGTCTTGTTTCCCTTGTTTCTCTTGTTGCATAATCAGTGAGAAAACTCGATTGATGTTGGGGAGAGGGTCCATCGAAAGGATCTGGGACCTTATGGTGCTATAGGTATCGTTTAGCCCCTTCAAGAAACATATGAGATGCTCCATTTCTCTGTAATTCAGAGAAATCTTGGAGAGCTCACAATTGCATGGGATATTACAGGTACAAGTGGGTATGGGTCTTAGGGATTCTAGTTCCTCCCAAAGAATCTTTAAATCTATAAAAAATTGATTCACTCCTCTCTCTCTCCCTGTTTGATTGAATGAATGTCCTGGAGTAAGTCAGAAATTTTAAAATAATCACCCTTGGAGAATCTTTCCTTCAATTCATCCCATGGTTCCTTTGCTTCTTCAACATATATCACACTTTCTGCAATCTGTGGAGAAAGTGTCTTTATTATCCAGGAAAGAACCATCATATTGCATCTCTCCCAAGCATCAAACAAATCCTCACTTCTTTGGGGTTTCTTGATTGACCCATCAATGAATTTGATTTTGTTATTGGAAAGCAGTGCCCTTCTCATGCTTCTACTCCAAGAGGATTAATTATTTTCGTTTAAAACCTGAGTTATAAGAGTGAGTCTTGGGTTCTCCCCTTGGTGTAGGTAGAAGGGGCTGACTGGGTTAGTTGATGGATCCATTGGGTTAACAGATTGATCCACTCGTCTGGCTGATTGATCCTTGTCTGTTTGATTATTAGCTGATTGTTCCATGGCAAAGAGAAGTAATACGAGACCCAGAAATTATCCAAGAAAGCCAAGAAATAGTCCAAGAAAATACCAAGAATGAAGACAGGGGTAGCGGAAGCAGAGCATGTATTAAACCTGCTCTGATACCATATTAGAAATATGGCCCTGACTGCTTTGGTTGGGAAAGAAGCCCAATACACTTGCGGCCCATGAAAGAGACAAAATATCTCTTTTCTGCCTACACTGACAGATAGAGAAAAGGCTTTTGCTTTTGCGTAAGAAAAAGAGAGAGACCTTGAAGCTTCTGCTGTACGCTAGAGAGAGATGCAGGTTGAAGCTCTTTGCAACCACAAGAGCATGTCAAATGCGAGAAAAGAAGAAGAACATCTCGATGAAGGCAAAAGGAAAGGTAAGAAAAATGTTATCTTTCTCTATTTCTGTATGTCTGAAATGTTTCGTTTTTTTTTCTTATTCAAAAGAGAAGGGGATAGCTCTATTTATAGGGCTTTTTGGGGAACACAAGGTAACTAACAAAATAAGGAAAGACTAACAAAACAAAAGGTTGATCGCTGTCATTTTGACGGTAATCTTAAACTTAATAAATTTAAAAGAGCTCTTTTATGTTAGGTTATGTTGTTACCGACATAATGAAATTGCTTTTTTTTTCTCAAAAATTAAAAAAAAAAAAACTGGAACATGTTACACAGACACCATGAGGTGGCATACACTTAACCTACACCCTTCCAGGGCTTTTATCCATCTTTTAGTAGTATTGCTTCTCCTCACAAATTTTGCATTCATTTTTCTTCATTGGCAAAAAAATATCTATTCTTCTCCTCTCGATTGCTTTTTCTCAGTGGGCAAACATCTTCTTAATTCTCTCAAGTGTCATCTGGTTCGTCACTTCTTCACTACAATGTAAATCTTAGCCGGACATATTCATCATTGTGAAAGAGCTACACGATATACTTGACCACCTTGTCAAACTAAAACATCATCACCTTCCTCTTCTAAGCACGAGATTCATTGATGCTCGTCACACGTATTCTAATAGACTGAAAATTAGATGAAAAAAGTACAAGTTAACCTATATCCATCTCAACTTGCAAGGAAGTTGAGATTGTTGATAGGGGGAACACATGTTTAGCTTAACCCACAATCTCAGTGATATTTGTGTTTTTGATGATGACAACACATAATTAATAACACATGTGTATTTTGTGTTACATGTTCTATGTTTACATGTTATATGCTTTTCATTAATGTGTTAAATCTGTTTGAGCATATATGAGAACATGATTGTGTTGTTCATTGCATATCACTATGTTAAATATGTGATTTTATATGTGTATGCATGATATATACTTTTGGAAAAGGAAAACCACAAGCACTTTAGTTGAACTTTAAATGTGTGGCAAAACAATAGTTTTAAGTCGATTACATTATGGGGTGAATCGCTTAAAACTTGTGTGTATGCACAAACTATGTGATGTGAGATTTTTCAAAGAGAAAAGTTTTCAAAACTATGCTTAGCATTGTTGCTTCATCGATTGCATGCGTGCTGTATTCGATTAAGTTAGTTGTTTGTTTGAAAATCTGTTAAATGCTTGTCACAACTAACATAACGATTATTTTTTTAAATATGTTGACCAAGCATTAAATGATAGTCGATTGCAATAATTGTGAATTCAATTAATTGCTTGACTGCTGCTTATCTGTTATAACTGATTGTTGTATTCGATGACATTAGTAGCAAAATCAATTAAATTGCGTCTGATATGTGTTATAATATAAATTGAAACAGATTTGAATTTTGTAAGAACTTTTGTGATTCTAACACTTTCGTATCTTTTACAAAAAGTTGTGATCTTACAAAGAGAGGAAAAGCTCCAAGAAACAAGATTGACCGTGGTGATCAATAACGTGATTTCTTGAAGAGCAAGACTGTTGTGTTTCAAAGACTGATCAATCTGCACATTTGGGTGCTTACTGCGAGATCAGGAAGTACAATCTTTTGAAGATTGGTTTGAGTTTCCTGTTGTAATTATAGGAAGAAGAATGTGTGGTGTTCCTGACTTTGAGGGTGCCTCAAAGGGTTAAACGACAGGAGAAAGGATTCTTGCTATTGGTCTTGTTGTGTATTGCCTCTATTTTGATTAGAGGGTTAGAGAGGTGTTTTACAATTTTGACGTGAGGTCTTCTGTAGAAACTTTGTTGTAAAAACCTTGATCATTATAGTGCATTTGCTTCCCATGGTTGGAAGGACACTGGATGTAGGCAGGTTGGCCGAACCAGTATAAAAACAGTGTTTGAATTTTCTGATCCCTACTCTCTTTTATTCAATTGATTACTTTTTGTGCATATTCGATTAAGTTTCCGCTGCATTGAAAATCTTTTACCTTGCGACTCAAGAAAAGTATAAAGGCATCACTTTTTGTGAAAAAGATTTTTAAAGCTTTTGTTTTTACACTTCCCCAATTCTGTTGGTTAAGAACAACCGGTATCATCGAGTCGCGGAACAAAATTAAATAGCATAGAAAATTGATTTTCTTAGAGAACTTTTATCGAACAGTTGATGTGCGGAAAATATAAAGACTGTAGGGAGTAGAAAAATTCACACAAATAATTTTTATATTGGTTCGAATGAAAAGATTCTACGTCTAGTTGTTAATCACTATAAAAAGTGATTAACAGTTTCACTAAAATCAGTTTTACAAGCTACAAAATAGTGAATGTAAATATAAAGATAAAACCTTCTTTCAATGAAGGAACCGAAAGGGAGCTTCTTTGACTAACGAATCGGAAGCGAACAACCTACACTTTCCTTCAACAGACGAACTAGAACAGTGTAACAACAATCTTCCTTTGTCCAACGAACCGGAAGAAAACAACTTTGCGAACTTGAAGAGAACCACTCTGACCTTTGACACACAAAGTGCGAGCTTCTCCTATTCACAAGACTAGGCAAGGCAATGAACTAGCTTTTTGGAACTTCCTCATATCACACTATATTCTCAAAAAGCTCTGGTTCTTTCTCTAAGAGTTTGAGACCACTCTTTGTAGCCTACTGGTCTGAAATTAAAAAGACATATTACAACTGCCAGTGATAATCAATTATTGTAAGTAATAATCGATTATTCCAGTCCGTTACAAGGTTTTCAAAAAGTGATAATCGATTATCCTGAGGAATAATCGATTATTCTAGAGACTTGGGCAGTTCTTATCAGGACCAGTAATCGAAGCAATAATCTATTATTCCAGAGAAAAATGGTTTTTTAGGAATGTTCGTGATAATGGATTATTACTTCAAATAATCGATTATATGCGTGAATATCCTAAAGACAAGAGATTTCTAAGATTTTACATGTTCAAACTTTTTCCTAATACATTTGCAATCTACAAAAGTGCTATTAAATAAATTACAACTTGATTCTTCGAGTTTATCTCTTACAACATCATCAAATTCATTTATCTTTAAAATACCAATGCTCCTCATTAGTAACAATCTCCCCCTTTTTGATGAAGATAAAAAATCATTTGTTTAAAAGCAACTTTGTGTTATTTGCATAAAATACAAACTCACAAACAAATTAACAGGTTAGCAGTAACTGCACTATGAGTTGATTCTTCTCCTCCTTTTTTATCATTAGCAAAAAGTAAAAAATGGAAAGACTCCCGTTCAAATTTTTCTCCCCCTTAACAAAGAATTGATGCATTTCAAAACAGAAATAAAATTAAAATTTCATAACATGAAAGAACAAAATACCTCATGGAATATATGAAAAACAAAAATTCAACTTTAATTAAGAAATACAAACAATATTAATTAATCCATAATAGAGATAAACACAAGAAATGTCATGTTCTTATTTTGACAACTAAGGGGAAAGGAGTAATTAATCTAGAACAAAGATAAATAACAGGATATCTGGAGTAATTAATCTAGAACAGAGATAAATAACAAGATATCTAACAGATTCATATATCTCCCCTTCAAATAAATGTCAGTTATCACAAAATCATCACAAAAGATAAAAAATATCACCTCTTTAATAAATAAAAATCATCTAAACTTTATGCTCCCCCTAAATTTGGTAATTTAAAAAGAATTTAAGTCCTTTTAATTTCTTAAAATTACTCCCCCTAAATGTAATAACCCCCCTTTAAAAAACAGACTCTTATTTTTTTTTTTTAAGTTGTTTATTTTTTTATTTTTACGCTACAACTTAAGATAATCGATTATTACTTTAAATATTTGATTATTTGCAGAAAAATTTCCAAATTTCGTATTTTGGGACCGAGATAATCGATTATTACCCTTGGTAATCGATTATTTACTTTAATTTCCAAAAAACACAAATTTGGGCCAAATTTTCGACCTAAGACACATCTAGCATTCATAAATCATTTTTTACGAGAATACCATAGAACTTTCTTTTCCTTTTGAAAATTTAACCTACAAAACAAAACAATAGAGTTTTGGTCCTTATAATCTCATTTGGGTCCTTTAAGGTTGGAGATAAATTACTTATAATAGGAATCCAAGCATATTTTCCATTAGAAACTGTCAACACCCAATTTCATCTGGGTGGCTAAATAATAGAACTTGTTTTTTTACTTTTATCTTATTTTATTATTTTTTATTTTATTTTACTATTTTGTTTAGTCTTTTAAAAAAGAAGAAAAAAAGAAGAAAAGAAAAATAATTGCAAACAAAAAGAAAAAACAGGGAAAACAAAAAAAAAGGAAAAAAAAGGAAAAGAGAAATAAAATAAAAAAGAAGAAAAAAACAAAAAAGAAAAACAAAAGGAAATAAGGAAGAAGGAAAAAAAAGAAAAAAAAGGGGTGTACGTAAATAAAATGGGAGAGGTGTTGCATGTGATGAATTGGATTTGATTTCCTGTGAACAATGCCCATAAGTAATTAATATTAATGCATGATAGATCACTTTAGAATTTTTTTGGAATTTTTTTTATTTGGTAATAATTTGAATCAACATTATGCCAATAATTCTAAGCAATAATTAAAAATAATATATTGATTGCTGCATTCAGTTTCTTCCCAAAAATAAAAATATGATTTCTTTTTAATGGATAATATTTTGACAATTATTATAATTTGATTTATTAGACCATTTCTTTCCCTGTTTTGTTAATTGTCAATTAATTTGTCATTAAGGCAAGATCACAATAATATTATAATGTGTGTGTATATAAATACGCGCTTTGAAGACAAAAAGAGGGAGGAAGAGAAAATTCAATTTGAAGAAGAGAACTTAAGGGAACAGAAAGAAAATGGCTTCGAGTTGCATGCACCCTAGTTTTCTCTACACCTATACTTTTGTTTTTATCTTATTTCATGATTTTTTTTATTTTTTATTATTTGATTTATTGCATATAACCCCCTGTAATTTTATATCCTCACATTCCTTGTTTTTGTAATTCTGTTTATAGGTTTGTTTCATTACTGCACTTCAATATTTATTGCACATGCTTTCAATACTATAAAATAAAGAATAAAAAAAATAAAAATTACAAAATAAAAAAAATGGTTTTAGAGATTCTTACGACATCTTTCTTTTTTAATAATTAAATATAGATTTTAGTTTGTTCTTATTTTATTATTCTTTAAATATTTCTTAAATGAAAAAGGATAAATTTTAAAAATATAAAAAGTAGTTTTTAATATTTTTTGTTCTTTAATTCTTAATATATTTTTTTAGCAGAAATCATATCTTTCCTTAAAAAATATTTACGTAAATAATATCATTATTTTTAGGTAAATATTATTTTTATTCTATATGCATTTATTATTTTAAGTTTTGTTTTAAACATTCATCGTAAGTACTATTTTCATATTATAAAAATTACAAAAATGAAAAAAGTAAAAAATAAAGATATATAAAGTATTAAAAGGAAAATAATAAAAAATTTAAATAATGGTATGAGTGTTCGTGTGATCGTCCGCATCAGCCTAACACTCAATATCCTAAGGTTTTCAAAATATATTATAAAGGTTAAAGCACATGTGTGATTGCACGCATCGTCCTTGTGCTAAAACCTCTTCTTCTCCTCTTTTAACAAATAATAAAAAATATATTTTAAAGGTTAAAGCACATGTGTGATCGCACGCATCGTCCTTGTGCATGTGCTAAAACCTTTTCTTTTTTTCTCTAAAAAAAATAATAAAAAATATATTTTAAAGGTTAAAGCATATGTGTGATCGCACGCATCGTTCTTGTGCTAAAACATTTTCTTCTTTACTCTAAAAAAAATATAATAATAAAAAATATATTTTAAAGGTTAAAGTACATGTGTGATCGCACGTATCGTCCTTGTGCTATAAAACCTTTTCTTCTTTCATAAAAATAATAAAAAATATATTTTAAAGGTTAAAGCACATGTGTGATCGCACACATCCTCCTTGTGCTAAAACCTTTTCTTCTCTTCTATAAAAAAAATAATAAAAAATATAATTTAAAGGTTAAAGCACATGTGTGATCGCACACATCGTCCTTGTGCTATAAAACCTTTTCGTCTTTCATAAAAATAATTAAAAAATATGTTTTAAAGGTTTAAGCACGTGTGTGATCGCACGCATCGTCCTCGTGNTAAGANCTTTTCCCCTTTCATAAAAANAATTAAAAAATATGTTTCAAAAGGTTTAAGCACGTGTGTGATCGCACGCATCGTCCTCGTGCTAAGACCTTTTCCCCTTTCATAAAAATAAAATAAAAAAGTTTTAAAGGTTTAAGCACATGTGTGATCGCACGCATCATCCTCGTGCTAAGACCTTTTCCCTTTTTATAAAAAAAAAATAAAATATCAAATACCGAAATAAATATTTTCAAATAACAAACATTCTCTCAGCTAGAACTACGTAACCCTGATTTCTAATACGTAAGAGAAAGGTCAATCCTTGTCGGGCACAAAAAAATAAAAAATATATTTTGTTTCTCTAGCGTTTTATTTTTAGTGATGATTAAACATTTGGAAAATCATATCACATTCGCGCATTAAATTAAAGGTATTGCCTTCGGGCAGGCGTTGTAGGGTGCTAATACCTTCCCTACACGTAATTGACTCTCGAACCCAAAATCTGGTTTTCGTGGATCTTGCCTTATCATTTTATGGTTTTTCCGTAGTTTTCCAGAATAAACTATGGTGGCGACTCCAAAAAGCTTTCTAAAATCCGTTTCTTTTGTGGATCGTCGTCCCGTCGCGATTCCGGTTGCGACTGGAACATCAAAATGTTTGATTCTACATTTGTTAGAAGTGTACCCCTTTTTCATACAATAAAAACATGTGACAACATTTGGGTTCCTATAACAAACAATTCCTTTTTCAACCCATACTCTACGAGTTCTTTTAATTTGGTTCTAATTTTTAAAAACCCTTTTATTTTTAAAATCCTTTTTAACAGATATAGGCATTTCAACATTATTATTTCTTGTTGCCACTTCATGCAGATTATCAAGAATTTCAATATCAAGCATGTGACTCTTACATGAAAGACATTCAACAGGATGTTAAACAATTGAAGACTCTTTCATTTCTAAGTTGCAAATTTTATTTCTCAAAATTACTTCCTCATCTAATGCCTTCTCATATATTAATTTGCAATTCCTTAAATTCCTTTTTCAAATTCTTAGATTCATCAAGCAATTCAAAAAAAGCCTTTTATAAATCAAATTCACTAGAGTCAAGGCTAGAGCAACTTACTTGGCTTGTAGTGTCATCAACATTAGCTGTCAAACATAAGTTTGCTTCTTCAACATAATCACTTGAACTAGAAGTGCTTGATGCATTATCTTTCCAAGAAATGTAAACATTCTTCTTCTTGAAAGACTTCTTTTCTTCACCCTTTTTGAGGTTACGACAATTTTCACTAATGTGTCCTTTTTCTCCGCAACCATAACATCTATAATTTGAAGAAGATCGTTGTTTCTTCTTCTGGTCCTTTTTAATTTGTACCCCGCCTCTCCATTTCATGAACTTGTTGAATTTTCTGAACATGTGAATCATATTTTCATCGTCTGAGTCTTCATATTCAGATTCCTCATCCTTTTATGAACTCGTGCCTTTTGAATTATCAGTTTTGAATGCCAACGTTTTCTTCTTTCCTTGGACATCCTCGGCACTCAGTCTATTCAACTCCAGCTGGTGTTCTCTCAACTTTCTAAAAAGGACAGTCATAGGCATGGACGCCAAGTCTCGAGACTCAGTTATCCTAGTAACCTTTGGCTGCCACGTCTTGTTCAAAGATTTTAGAATTTTAACATTTAATTCGTCAGTATCAAATTTCTTACCTAAACCAAAAAGATGGTTGACGATATGTGTAAAGCGTTTTTGCACATCAGTGATGGTTTCACCTTATTGCATTGTGAACATCTCATACTCATATATCAGGGTGTTCTTCCTAACATGCTTCACATCGTCGGTTCCTTCATGGGTTACTTGAAGAACTCCCACATCTCCTAAGCTGTTTTGCTCACTGAAATCTTGTAAAATTCATCTAATACCAAAGTAGAGGATATTTATATTGTGAGCCTTGGTATCAAATTGGGCTCTTCTATTTTCCTCAACAGTCCAATTAAAATAAGGTTTTTCAACTTCCACACCATCAACATTATTTTTAGGAATATAAGGACCATTTTGTATAGCTTCCCAGATACCCCTATGAATAGACTCCAAAAAAATTTGCATTCTTATTTTCCAAAAAAGCATAATTTTCCCTCGTAAACAAAGGAGGTCTATCAATAGAAGCACCCTCAGCATACATTTGGTTATGACGGCCATTTTCGAGAAAATGGAAAAACTATCAAAGCAAGCTCTAATACCAATTGTTGGTTAAGAACAACCGGTATCGTCGAGTCGTGCAACAGAATTAAAAAGCAGAAAGAGTGTTACAGTCAAAAATCAAGTTACAATGGTCCGTTTTAGAAAATTGATTTTCCAAGAGAACTTTTATCGAACATTTGATGTGCGGAAAATATAAAGAGTGTAGGGAGTAGAAAAATTCACAAACATAATTTGTATACTGGTTTGAATCAAAAGATTCTACGTCTAGTTGTTATCACTATAAAAAGTGATTAACAGATTCACTAAAACCAGGTTTACAAGTTACGAAATAGTGAATTTAAATATAAGGATAAAACCTTCCTTCAACGAACGAACTAGAAGGGAGCTTCCTTCGACTAACGAACCGGAAGCGAGCAACCTACACTTTCCTTCGACAGACGAACCAGAACAGTGCAACAACAATCTTCCTTCGACCAACGAACCCGGAAGAAAACAACTTTGCCAACTTGAAGATAACTGCTCTGACCTTTGACATATAAAGCATAAGCTTCTCTTATTCACAAGACTAGGTAATGCAATGAACTGGCTTTTTGGAACTTCCTCAGATCACATTGTATTATCAAAAAGCTCAGATTCTTTCTCTAAGAGTTTGAGACCACTATTTATAGCCTACTGGTCTGAAATTAAAAAGGCATATTACAACTGCCACTGATTATCAATTATTTTAAGTAATAATTGTTGAGATTGTTGACAACACAATATCTATATCACTCTGGTTTTTGATGATGACAACACATCGCTTAATAACAGACATATGTTGTTGTTGTGTTACATATTCTTATGCTAAATGTTTGATATATCTGTTGAACATATTTTTGTGATATATTGCTTTGTGAATGCATACTTATTGAACTTGTACGTGTTGTATCACTTATGGATGCTTACACATGTTTTAAAGCATGAAAACCACAAGCATGTTTGTGAACTTATAACTTTGTGACAAAGCTGCAGTAAAGTCGACTCCATTACTAATTGAATCGACTATGCTAAAGTCTTTGTATGGATTTTGAGAAACAGTGCGTTGTGAGATTTTGTGAAGGAAAGAATTTCAATTTGCTCTGACATGTTGAAGTCGACTGTGTGCGCCACATATTCAACTGTATTAATTGTTTGCTTTAAAATTCTGTTATGCTCATGAACAATAACGACTATATTTTCAAAAGTTAGTTGGGCATTGAATAGTAGGTCAACTGTATTAAATGAGATTTTATTTTGGTTGACTGAATGCTACTGGTCTGACTTATCTGTTATAACTGTCATAACTTACTCGACTGGATTAGTAGCTTATTTGACTATGAGAATGTGTGTTTAACAGAATTCTATAAATAGTCAGAACACAAATTTGTTCAGAAACTTTTGGGCAATTTGATCTAACACTTTCATATTCTATTTCAGATTAATTCTCAGAGATTATAGAGTTCCAAGAATTTTTGAAGAAGACGGTGGTGATCTTTCTTGAAAGAGATTCAAAGGGAGACTGACTGCGCACACATTGCTTGATCACATATCTTTACATTTGGGTGTTCTTTGGTTGATCAAGATTATTGTTAACATCCATTGGTGATTGCTTTTGTGCCTGTTGTGAATACAGGGGATAGACTCGTGGAGTCTGGTTCACTTTGAGGACTGTTCAAAGTGGTTGGCAGATTGCAGGAGAGGGGACATCTTGTTGCAAGTCTTGCTGTGTTGTATTGGCTATATTTTGGGCTACAAAGGAGATTTATATTTGTGACGTGGAGGTCTTTGATGAGTCGATATTTTATTGATTCCACTTAGTTTATTGTGCTAGAATTAATCAGGGAATTGTGCTTAATTGACTTTATTTTCCCGTTTTTCCTAATTATGTTTAATTTGACCGGAAATTCTAATTTTAATTAATTTGAATATTCTGAGCTAATTATTTGCATTTTAAATTTCAGGGAAAATTTTGGAGATACAATTTTGGACATTAGAGGACTCATCAATAAATTCAAGACTCTCCACATGGGCAATCTAAAATTTAATTATATTGTAACTTAGTAGTATAGAATATTTTTAATCAAGCTTGTGCACATTGGGCCAAATTTTGACAAAAACATGTTGAGCCCAAATAGAAAAAATGACATGGCACCTGGGTTTTTCAATTAGGTGGACCCCACCCTAATTTTAGGACACATGGTCCTAGGGATTTTAACCAACCAGCCGTCACCTTGTGGAAGGGCTCTCATTCTCGGCAGATTTGAAAGGGTGCCATCACTTTTGATTTTTTTTCAGATTTTTGGCTTGGACACATGGAGCTCACGGATTTTGATGTTGGCTGAATGAATGAATCAAGTTTTTCTTTTCCCTTCCTTTATGTGCAATGCTGCAACATTTTCTTTTCATTTACTTTGAAAGTTCACGGTTAGGAGCAGAGGTTTTAGTCCAGCATAAAAGAAAAGTGTTGCATTCAATTTATGGCCAGCCACCACACGTTATCTTTGCTTTCTTTTTTTTTAGGATGATGAAGCGGTGATAAGAATAGAATAGAAGCACACACGGTCCTATTGAAATTTTAGAAGCATTTAATTTTTTTTTCTTTTATCCAAGGTGCACACGGCTGCACTTATTTTTATTTTGGAGAAGCATATTTTGTTTTCTTTTTTTTCTTTTTTAGATAAATGCACGGTGCATGCATTTTTTTTTTTTATTTTACTTTTGCTTGCATTTACTTTCTTTGGATTCATTTGGGTTGGAGAGAAAACAATAAAGCATTGAAAGGGGCACAACGTTACGGCCTTGATGCAGAGCAAGATTTCACTTTTATTTCATTTAGAAAGAAAACATTGTCCATCACGAAAAGGGGTTGCCACGTTCTATTTACAATTTCAATTGGAGAATGGTTATTTAAATTTAGGAAAGCACGTTTTGAAGGTCTTTGTTTTATTGTCGTAATGCTTGAACCAAAGTATTTTTTTTATTTATTTTTATAGTATATACATTGGAATGCCTTAATGGAAGGAGCTTGTTCAAATTATTTTGTCTTTACTCATGTCGTAGGTTTATTTTATCTTCTTTATTTAGTGTTGCATTTTAATAATTTTAATTGTGCTAGATGTTTGTTTATTACAGTGTTAGGTTTAGCATTTTCACTCTCTTTAATGCTTTCAATGATGTTCGGATATGTTTAATTTTTATTTTTAATTTAGTCTAATTGCATTCTCGAAACCACTTTCATCAACCCCCCCCCCCACACTATGTGTGTTAGACCTAATTCCATAAATTCCTTGTTGTAAAAACCTTGACCATTATAGTGCAATTGCTTCTTGATATTGGAAGGACACTGGATGTAGGCATTGAGGTCGAACCAGTATAAAAATATTCGACTTTATCATTTGTGCAGTCAACTACATTTTTCCACTGCATACAATTTTCATTACTTGTGATTCAAGAAAGACTTGTAAAGTTTTCAACTTTGTTTTAAAGATTGCAAAAAGACTTTGATTTTGAAAACTCACCAATTCACCCCCCCCCTTTTTGGTGTAAAACGAAGCCTACCTATTTTCCAACAATAATCAATTATTCATGTCCGTTACAAGGTTTTCAAAAAAGTGACAATCGATTATCCTGAGGAATAATCGATTATTCCAAAGACTTGGGCAGTTCTTATCAACACTAGTGATAATCGATTATTCCAGAGAAAAATGGTTTTTCAGGAATGCTTGTGATAATGGATTATTACTTCAAATAATCGATCATATGCGTGAATATCCTAAAGACAGGAGATTTCTAAGATTTTACATGTTCAAACTTTTTTCTAATACATTTGCAATATACAAAAGTGCTTTTAAATAAATTACAACTTGATTCTTCGAGTTTACCTCTTGCAGCATCATCAAAATCATTTATCTTCAAAATACCAATGCTCCTCATGAGAAAAAAATAATAACCTCTTACAATTAACCACACAAATTTGCATGACATTAAAAACCCTAAAGTTGAATGGGACAAGGTTTTCTAATTTCTAGAATTTTTGGAAAAGGGTATGGGGATAGAAAAGGAATTCTTTCAGACAAGGTTTAGGTGAGAGAATTCGGGATTGTAGGAGAATATAACTTAGCATTGAGGGGCCAACAAAAAATGAAGGGTAACGTGTCACACACTCAATATTGAATGGTGAAGAATAAGTAGAAATGGAGAAGTGGGGTGGAGAAGATACATTCAATTTCTGAAAGTGTGAAGTGGAGGAAAAGATGTGGAATGGAGAAGATGTTGTGAAGTGTGAAAACNGAAGGATGCGAAGTGGAGAAGAATATGTGAAGTGGGGAAGAAGATGCGAAGTGGAGAAGAAGATGTTGTGAAATGTGAAAACTGAAGGACATGAAGTGGAGAAGAAGATGCAAAGTGAAAAAGAAGAAACAGAGGCATAATTTGACAAAAGGGACAATTAGGCATTGTGAGAAATATTCCAACAATTATCTATGATTTTCTAACAAAATTGCCAAAAATATATGTTGATAAGGGGAGCTATATCTAGCAAAACCCATCTCACATGTGCTTTTGATGATGAACAAAANATATGTTTTATAGTTTCTTGCACAACAAATGACAAAACAATTGTTTGATCTTTACTGTGTTTGTGCTTGAACTGATTGATATTTNCATTCATTGATTGTAAATGAATCATATGTTGAAACATATTTCACATTTGATATATGGAAGAAATAATCGATTAAACTGTTTATATAATCTGTTATATTTTTTCAGATTTCAATACATACTTAACAGGGGCAAAACAAGTATGTTTTAACCGATTACATTAGTTATATAATCGATTAAAACATGTGCTATGCCTACATGTGTTTGCTGAGTGCATTGATGTGTTTAGAAAGGAAAATGATTTTGAAATTTTCTTAAGTATGGAACTTAACTGATTAATGTCTACACTACAATCAAGAGGATTGTGTTCCCTATTGCTATGAGCCAGAAGGAGAACCGGTGTGTTATGCATTGAGAGTTGGGATTGCTCTCAAGGTGTATAGAAAGTTGGGATTATTTTCTGGGTTGTGAGATTGTGAGGTGTTCACATCTTGTGCTGTAAGTAATATTGAGTTGGGAAAGGAGAGTGCATTGAGAGGGGTGTTCTCTATATTCTTGCTTGTATAACTCTATCATTATAGTGGTTTCCGTTGAAGGAAGATTGGATGTAGGCTTGACCAAACCAGTATAAATCTCTGTGTTAATGTTTCTTTCCTTCTCTTTTATTGTTGTTCATATACTTGTCAAATGGTTTTCAAGAAAACTTACCATTTTTGAAAAGCTTTTGAAAATAACAAATTTTTAAAGAACTAACTAATTCATCCTTCTTGATTGAGTTACAAAGGCATCACTTTTTCTACAGTATATTTAAGAAAAAAAACTTAATTGCAATTTCCTCTTAAAATACCTAGAAATTTATTGAAAAAAAAAACTAAAATAAAAAGTTACCAAAATCGTTGAAAATTTATTGAACGAAAAATAAATTTAACTGTGATTTTGAAAAGATGGTCGGAAATTATTGGAAGTTTATATTATTTTTGTAGTGACTTTGCTCACTTGGTTTAAAGAATTATACATCGGTTGCCTGTGACATCTGTTACATTGTTGTCTTTAACATCCCAATTAAAGTAGGTCTCAAGTAAAACAATTATTTATATATTAAAAAAAACTTTTGTTTTTAGTGATTGGTATGAGCGTGTAATTTATTTTATTTTATTTTTAAAAATACCTTCAATATATTTATATTTTTACTGTTTTTATTTTATTTTATTATACTTNTTATTAATTTTAGAATATAAAAGTGGAAATAAAATAGTATAATCTTATTTTATAAAACAAATAAAAAAAAATAGAAGATTCTGTTCGCTTTTCTTTATTTTTTTTTTCTAAATTTCTATGTTAGAAATAAAATTTAACTGAGTAAATTTGAATTTTTTTACCGTTTACATTTGAACCTAAGTAGAGTAACATGCAGTACTTATTTGTTTATAAAGTCCATAAACAATGTTGTATTTAAATGAAAAATTAAAACTGGTATTCTATTAATTATATTTCCTGTTTCTTTCCTTAGTCCTGAAATAGTTTTTTAGACACGGTTTGGTTTATTGGTGAAACGAAGGACATAACCCAGACCAATGACTTTGAAGAGGGGAACGGATAAAATTCAAACAAATTTTGTGATTCTAGAAATATGAACACAGCAAAAATCAGAAGACATAAGCTTTGGATGTTTTATTTATTCTNGAAGTAGTTAATTACATCCGAAGCATACCGTAGATGCATCAAGCACTAGTTTTCATGGATAGTGGTTCATTTAGACGCGGCTGTTGAACTGGCGTAAGAATAAAATCGTATGCTTTATTCTGATTGACGGCCAAAAGCCTGTTCCCTGCTTCATCCTTAACAATGACAACATTACCGCATAGGCTGCCGCCAAGTATACAGAACGAAAGGTTGACGGTATTGGCTGAGGAACCTTGCTGAATAACGAAGTAACCTTTGAGTGAATTTTGGTAGCCAACTTTAACGAAGGTTCCTTCATACAGAACCTCAACAGCGGTCCACTCGAGAGAGTTGTCACCGACGGAATCATCTACGAAGTTAATAAACACAGGGCCTTGAGGGATAAATGTGACTTTGAATGGGGATGAAATTTTCAATGGAAGCCCTGAATCGGTTTCAATGGGAGACTGCACAACTGAAAGACGGCTAGTTTCGTTTCCAGTTTTAATTCGTCGAATTCCACCTCCCTGCGAAAATATGTGTGGCTTTATATAGTATATGCCACCATTATGCAGGATGTGACCACTCCCGTCCGTGAGAAAAGCAGTGATTGAAGGAGGGTAAAAGGTTAGGACAGAAAGAAGGAAGAGAGCAAAAAGCATTTTACTCGCCATTTCTTTGGTTGGCTATGCAACAAATCTCAAGGCTTTTCTCTTCTCTGTTCAGTTAAGGTTTTGTGAATAAGAGAAGATGGGAGAACCCATTTATAAAGCTACGCAACGGTGCCATGGTGATAAGGTAAACATTTTTTATGGCTAGAAATTCCTGTTACTTATCCACACGTGAAAAAAATGAGTAAAAGGAAATAATACTCAGGTTTAGATATACGTTTCGATTTTCTGTAAAAGAAATTTCTTATTAATTTTGGTTGGTTAAAAATATTTAGCATTTATCTGTTGAAATTATTTGTTATATTTTTCAGCTTTTATTAAATTTTCCAAATCTTTTACTTTGTGTATAATAGGGAAACCGGATGCATTGGGATGATCGGTCACACCGGTGGTGTGATCGGGTGTATGAAGAAACGAATCAAATATTCGCATGTATTAACAGATATGGAGGATCGGGCACACCGACAATGTGATCGGGAGGACCGATGATGGGATCGGGTTTACTAATAGCATAAAAGGATGAGTAACACTAGGACTGAAAGGACCAGGTGGATCGGGCATACCGACAGTATGATCGGTGAGACCGACGATATGTTCGGGGCATAACAGATTGAGTTGGCATAGTGGTAATACGTAGATGAACAGAGATAGGAGCGAAAGTCTCGGCGAGATATCAGGGCCTGTAACCAACAGTTACGCTGAGGAGTGGGACGTCGTTACCAACAGTTACGCTGAGGAGCGAAATTCATGGGATAATGGGCCACCACACACAGGCGGTTGCAACCCATATCCAAACTCAAATGCCTATAAATAGGAGGGTAAGCTGTCACGTAAAGGGTTGGATTTTTACTGAGTATTACTTTACTTTTGCTGTTACTCTGCTAACTTGAGCGTCGGAGTGCTAACCTGCAGGTGGCAGCCGTTCGGTAAGAGAGTAAAAGTCCATAAACACTATCAGACCAAAAGAGTGTACTTTGTCATCGCTTCGAGAANGTCACGACATTATCTCAGGCTTTCCATCCGAAACATTTTTGGCGCCCACCGTGGGGCCCGAGATTATTTCTTTGACCTGTAAACGACCACGATGGCAGGAGAAGTGCCTTTGCAGCTGTTGCAAGATTTACAGCAACAAATACAGGAGATGAGGGCAGAAATTGCAACACTGAGGGCGGAGCAGGCAAACAGGATAGGAGGTCATTCCGACCAATCTGTTAATGTGGAGACTATTCATTCAGATATTGGGGAACAACAACCTACCCAAGGCGAAAGAAGACGAGAAAATCGTAATCCTGCACCCAGTGTAGGAGCTGGAGGAGTTAACGGTCAAGGAGTAGGCAGAGGCGAAGGGAGACCGGGAAGTAGGGCCGGGAGTAGAGGCGGAGGACGAGGGGGAGGTCGAGGTAGTGGCAGAGGCGAATTTCCTCGTTGGGAAGAGAGGCAACGAACTGAAAGACAAAACCCTGTACACGGCGATCAGGCTAAAGGATTACATCCTTTCACGCCAAGGGTAATGCAGGCGATCATACCAGAGAATAAAGTGCTGCCATCGATGGAGAAATATGGAGGCTCGTCTAATCCAGTTAAACACCTGCGATCTTTCGTAGATGCCATGACTGTATATTCGTCAGACGAGCTGGTGTGGTGTAGAGTTTTCTCCCTTTCACTAAAAGAAGAAGCACTGGATTGGTTCCATTCCCTACAACCTGGAACTATTGACAATTTTGCCGAACTATGCCAGTTGTTTACCCAGCAATACGCTTCAAGCAAGACGCCCGGAGTAACTTACACGACTTTGGTAAGAATGAGGCAAGGACGAGACGAGTCACTTAAGCTTTTTATGGACCGATTTAATCGCACCGCCCGCCAGGTACGAAATGCCGATCAACGGCTGGTGGTGAGTGCCTTAACAACAGCTTTGCGGCCCGGTCCATTTTGTGATTATCTTCATGCTGAAGAACCTCAGAGTATGGACGAGTTACAAAATAGATTGGGCAGTTTTATTCGGGTAGAAGAAGGAAGAGCTCATCAACGGGGAAGGGAAGAAATGGAACCAGTGAACCGTCCGGTTCGAGAGAGAGTTGGACCATAGTCCAGTAGAAATGACAGAAGAGGAGGTTACAGAAACAAAGATCATAATCGAATGCAGCAGTATATTCACCATACTCCTTTAAATGCACCGCGCGCAAGAGTTCTGGAGGAGGCATTGAGAGCCGATCTGTTAGCAGTGGTCCAGATACCAACACCGAGGGGAGCTGATGAAAGCAAATACTGCCGATATCATCAGAATCGGGGACACACAACTGAAGATTGCAATACATTGAAAGATAAACTGGAGTCTTTGGTTCAAGCAGGGCATCTTCAGAAGTTCGTTCACAGAGGAAGAGCGTCAGGCAGAGCCGGACGACCTTCCGCACAGCATGAATCCCAAAAAAGGACTCAGTAAAGAGCTTATCGAAGCAGAAGCAGAAGTGCAGACCGAACGGTTAGGGGGATAATCAATACTATATCTGGAGGGTTCGTAGGAGGCGGGTCGACATCAACTGCCCGCAAAAGACACTTAAGAAACCTACATAGTGTCCACCGAACAGAAACATCGAAGAGGTCTATGCCTACCATTACTTTCTCTGATGACGATTTCCATGCGCCGGACCTAGAACAAAATGACCGGATGGTAATAACAGCAATGATAGCCAGGTACAGGGTGGGCAAAGTCTTAATAGATCAAGGTAGTTCGGCCAACATACTATATTGGAAGACTTTCAAGCAGATGGACATATCGGAGGATGCAATTTTGCCTTTCAATGAACAAATTGTAGGATTTGCTGGAGAGAGAGTAGATACGAAGGGGTATGTCGATCTGAGGACTAGCTTGGGAGCAGATAAAGACGCCAAAGAGATGAAGGTTCGGTTTTTGTTAGTGGAAGCCGACACGTCTTACAATGTTCTCTTGGGAAGACCGTGCTTAAACATGTTCGGGGCTATTGTCTCAACTCCACACTTAACTTTGAAATATCCTACTGATGACGGAAAAGTAGCAACCGTTTGGGCAGATCAGAAAATGGCGCGCGAGTGTTACGCGGCAGGGTTGAAGGTAAAACCCAGAGTTACCAACTTCCCAAACAACCGGTCAGAAGTCGCCATGATGGAGTTGGATCCTCGAACACAATTTGATGATCGGGTGGAACCCTTAGGAGATACGCGTCCTTTTGTTATTGGACAACAAGAAGATCAATGTACCACAATAGGGCGTAATCTTACCACCGATCAAGCAACATTGATAGAAGAACTTCTGCTGAAAAACAAAGACCTATTTGCATGGCAAGCAGCTGATATGCCAGGTATTCATCCTGACATAATATCTCATAAATTGTCATTATTCAGGGATGCCCGACCGGTTGCCCAGAGAAAGCGGAGGTTGGGCAACGAAAAAAGAAGGGTAGTAGAGGAAGAGGTAGCGAAATTGTTGGAAGCTGGCTTTATACGAGAAGTGAAATATACCACGTGGCTGTCTAACGTAGTGATGGTGAAAAAGCCGAACGGGAAATGGAGAATGTGCACAAATTTCACTGACCTTAATAAAGCATGCCCGGAAGACACGTATCCCCTTCCAAGCATCGACGGGCTGGTGGATGGAGTCTCAGGATATGAAATCTTGAGTTTTTTAGATGCTTATTCGGGATATAATCAAATCCCCATGTATCAACCCGATCGAGACAAAACAGCCTTCATAACGGAACGTTCCAATTATTGTTATGAGGTTATACCGTTCGGTCTAAAGAAAGCGGGAGCGACATATCAACGACTTATGGATAAGGTCTTTCAGCATCAGATAGGAAGGTGCATGGAAGTATACGTGGACGACATGGTAGTGAGGAGCCGATCGGTGGAAGAGCACTTGCGAGATTTGGCTGAAGTTCTAGATCAGGTACGGAAGTTCGGGATGAGGTTAAACCCTCTCAAATGTACATTTGGAGTATTTGCAGGGAAATTTTTAGGCTTCATGCTTACTTCACGAGGCATAGAGGCCAATCCGGATAAGTGTCGGGCTATCTTGGACATGAGAAGCCCAAGCAGTTTGAAAGAGGTACAACGGTTGGTCGGGAGACTTACATCGCTGTCCAGATTCATACCCAAATTAGCTGACCGTATTCAACCCATCTTAAAACTAATGAAAAAACAGAAGCAAGTGGAGTGGAACGACCGGTGCGAGGCGGCATTTGAAGAAGTAAAGCAAATTCTCACTAACCCTCCGGTTATGAGACGCCCAGATTATGGCTGCGATTTGCATTTATTCCTGGCGGTCGGTGAAGAAGCGGTCAGTGCAGCATTAGTCCAAGAAATCCCTGAGTTTCGTCCAATTTATTTCATTAGTCGTGTGCTAAAGGAACCTGAGACCAGATATCAGCAACTTGAAAAGATAGTCCTAGCACTCGTAATCGCCACCCGAAGGCTTCGCCCCTACCTACAGGGAAACCAGGTAATTGTTCGTACGGACTATCCTATTTCTAAAATTCTGCGTAAGCCTGACTTAGCAGGTAGGATGATCGGTTGGTCTATTGAACTCTCTGAGTTCGGTCTGAATTACGAACCACGTGGGTCGGTTAAGGGGCAACATTTAGCTGATTTTGTGGCTGAGTTACCGGGACGACCATCACATTGCTGCTCGTGGGTGTTGTACGTGGACGGATCGTCCGGTCATCGGGGAGGAGGAGCGGGCGTTGTTTTAGAAGGACCAGACAATATTGTTATCGAGCAGGCCTTGATCTTTCGGTTTAAAGCTAGCAATAACCAGGCCGAATACGAGGCCTTAATAGCCGGCCTTGAGTTAGCACGAGACTTAGGAGTTAAAGTGCTATGTTGTAAAACAGATTCCCAGCTGGTAGCAGGTCACATGAACGGAACCTTCCAAATTAAAGATGACCAATTGCTTAAGTACTTCCATAAGGCCAAACAACTATTTGCACATTTTGATAGCATCGAGGTGAATCACATACCCAGGTGCGAAAATCAAAGAGCCGACCGTCTGTCAAAGCTATCAACTGGTAAGGAGAAAGGTCAATTGTCTTCGTTGGTTCGGCAGATAGTCTTCAAACCAGCAGTTGAATGCTTACAAGTCTACTTTACTGCCGAACGGGACGACTGGAGAAGAGAAATTGTTTTGCTAATCCAACAGCAAGAAGCGGGAATAGCCCTCCGGTTGGAGGAATCAAAACAGGTTGCAAGGTACGTCATGGTGGGAGAGGAGCTGTACCGAAGAGGATACGTCACTCCAATGTTAAAATGCATATCCAAAGACGAATCCGACTATGTTATGCGAGAACTGCATGAAGGGATATGTGGCAGACATGGCGGCGGGCGGTCATTAAGGGCTCGGGCTTTGAGGGCAGGATTCTATTGGCCAACAATGGAAAAGGATTGTCAGGCCTTTGTCGTCAAATGTTTGGCTTGTCAAAAGCACGGGAACATTATTCATACACCAGCTGCAGTGCTGTCAGCCATAGTATCACCATGGCCCTTTGCTCAATGGGGAATGGACATAGTTGGGCCATTCCCGACCGGTCGTTCCCAATTCAAATTTCTTTTAGTGGCAATTGATTATTTTACTAAGTGGGTGGAAGCTGAGCCTTCGGCTAGGATATCAGCTTCTCAGGTACAAAAGTTTGTTTGGCGACTAATCTGCAGGTTCGGTTTGCCAAAATACATTATCACTGATAACGGTCGACAGTTCATCGACAAAAAACTGGTGGCATTCTACAAGGAATTGGGAATCACACCTTTAACCAGCTCAGTAGAACACCCACAGACGAACGGTCAAGCGGAAGCTATGAATAAGATCATCATCCAAGAGCTAAAGAAAAAGCTAGAGGACGCCAAAGGAGCATGGGCAGATGAGTTGTAGCAAGTACTTTGGGGATACCGATGCTCCCCACACAGCGCAACTGGAGAATCACCATTTAACCTTACTTATGGATCAAATGCAATGTTACCGGTCGAAGTCGGGGAGAATACACTACGAAGAAATATTGCTGACATGAATGAAAATGATGAACATCTCAGAAGCAATCTAGATATTCTCCCCGAACGGCGGGATATGGCGGTCGTTCAACTCGAAGCTCATAAAAGGCTCATTGCTCGACGCTACAACACCAAGGTTAAACCAACGCAATTTGTAGAAGGAGACTTGGTATGGAGACGAACGGGAGAGGCTAGGAAAAATCCCGCACATGGGAAGCTATCCGCCAACTGGGAAGGCCCATTCAGAGTAAAGGAGAGTTTGAACAATGGCGCATACCGATTGGAGTCTTTAAATGGAAAAGCTATTCCTAATACATGGAACATTTCTCATTTGAAGTTTTATTTTAGTTGATTATTATGTAATGTTTCAGTTATTTGCAATATTATTCGAATAAATGCAGCTTTGCTAATCATTTCATATTAGTGTTTTCACGAGCGGATTTATTCAAATTTTGGAAATCAGAAAATTGATTTCCGATCGGGTGATAAACAAGAATGAATGAGTTGAAGTTAGATAATTAACTTCAAATTGTGGAAGTCAGAAAATTGATTTCCGATCGGGTGATAGGCAGGAATGAACGGTTTTGAAGTTAGATAAGTAACTTCAAATTGTGGAAATCAGAAAATTGATTTCCGATCAGGCGATAAGCAGGGAAGAACAGGTTGAAGTTGGATGATTAATTTCAAATTTTGGAAATCAGAAAATTGATTTCTGATCGGGTGATAAACAAGAATGAATGGGTTGAAGTTAGATAATTAACTTCAAATTATGGAAGTTAGAAAATTGATTTCCGATCGGGTGATAGGCAGGAATGAACGGTTTTGAAGTTAGATAATTAACTTCAAATTGTGGAAGTCAGAGAATTGATTTCCGATCGGGTAATACGCAACAATGAACGGGTTGAAGTTAGATAATTAACTTCAAATTGTGGAAGTCAGAAAATTGATTTCCGATCGAGTAATACGCAGGAATGAACGGGTTGAAG
>NW_014541982.1:20035-48383 GCF_000741045.1 Vigna radiata var. radiata | reverse complement strand
AATTAACTTCAAATTGTGGAAGTCAGAAAATTGATTTCCGATCGAGTAATACGCAGGAATGAACGGGTTGAAGTTAGATAATTAACTTCAAATTGCGGAAGTCAGAAAATTGATTTCCGATCGGGCGATAAGCAGGGAAGAATGGTTTGAAGTTAGACAATTAACTTTAAAGCAGAAAAAACGATCAACGTTCACGTAGAAAAGCTGGAATAGAAAATATAATGCCACAACGCAAGCCAAGGTTTCAAACAAAACGCAGATACATATAGCTACTCTATTAATAGACGAACGGTACTAGCAGTCAATGTAAAAGTCAAGGGCGCGATCAACGCAGCATATCAACAAACAAAGTTTGCTACAAAACACTAAGTACATTGAAAAGATTTTTGTCAAGGTTGAGTAGCATCGGCAGGCGCAGCAGTGGCTTGAATAGGAGGTGTATCCTCGTTAGTGGGTGAAACCGAACCACCAAGGTCGACCAGATTCCCATCCACATAAAGTTTCATGATGTCAAAATTTGGATGCTCGAGGGGGGTATTAAAAAAGTAGTGGCATTGTCCTATCCCTTGTTGAAATCCAAGTTCATGCTCTTGACAAACCTGATCCTCCAGGGCCGACTTCTCTTTCAACAGGATATCCCGTTCCGCAAGAGCAGTTCCTTTGTCCTTCAGAAGCTCGACATTAGCGGACTTAGCTTTTTCAAGATTAGTTTGAAGAGTGTTAACTGAAGACTGTAAGGAAGCCACTTCTTTTTGGGAGGCGTCCAGGGCAGCCTTGGCTTTAGTTCGCGCGTCCTCGGCAGCCTTAGTCATTTCTTCCACCCGGGTAGTCAAAGCAGCATTGTCCTTCTTCAGATCAATCACTTTCTGGTTAGTAGCTTCTAATTCAACCACCAGTAAAGGTTTAGTGGTACCAGCAGCGTAGTTCATGCATATGCCTGCGCGCATCATCAATTCATACGCTATGTTGTACGCCTCGCTCGGTGTCATGCCTTTGAAAGGGGCTCGTTCTTCAGGGGTCAAGTTGAACTGAACCCGATCGGCTACATGCACCTGTGGATCTAAGGGGCCGGTCAATAGTGGACCCTTCACCTTCTGTCTCTTTGGGGGAGAGGGGGTTTTTTCAGTGGTTTTCCTTTTTTTTTTGTCCTTTTTGGGGGCGGTTGGACCACTTTCACATCCTCACTTGCTTCAACGTTCACAATAGGAGAGACACCACCCGCCGATCCGGCAGCGGGTGATGCCAATGAAGTTCCTTCACCAGCTTTCACCAGTTTCTTCTTGCGGGCCATCAAGCGCGCAAAGGCTTCGTGTTGTTCCATTCCACTGAAAAAATATGCAACACAAGAGACAATTTAGACAAGTTAATAATCACCGCTCGGTTACAGAAAGACTGCAGGATCTTACCGAACACTTTAGCCCTTAAAGTGTCATCATCAGTCCCAAGCAGTTCAATTAATCTACGGGATGAGGTCTTTCTTGGTAATAAGTCGACTTAGCTTATAACGTCCAGCTCGGCTTCGGTCATATCTGTCTTAGGCCAGGAGTCGATTCGGTTGGGGTTCTCAGTCCAATACAATGGAAATTTTAGCCGACCGGGATCTCGGATAGCTACTTTACAAAAGTTCGACTTAAATTCTTTGTATGAAGAATTGAAGGGAGTAAACAGTTGCTTATCCTTTGCAGGAACTAAGGATATCCAGGATCGGTTTGGGTTGGGTAAAGCACGAAAGAAGTAAAGGAATGATTTGGGAGTCGGTGTAAGTACCAAGCCAGCGCATAACACGCTGAATGCTTGCATGACAGCCCACCCGTTCGGGTGCAGCTGAACGGGGCTAATGTTCAACTCCCTCAACACTCCCATCTGAAACTCTGAAAAGGGCAACCTAACTCCTAAATCACGAAATAGAGTAATATATACATAGAAGAAATTAGTGGGATAGCCTTCTCGGCCATGGCAGGCTCGTTCGTTGGTTCGGCAGACAACAAAGGTATAATCATCTATATCCCTAAGAGTGGCTAAGATATCTATTTTCTCTAGCAGGTGCCTAATAGATGCAGTCGATATAAAGTACGAGATATAGTTCTTAACCTCATGGGGTGCCCAGTCATACCCCTGTACTATGGGCGGAGGAATTACAAAAGTCCACATACGAGAATTATCATAATTAAAAGCCACCTCATTCCCAGACGAGCGGGAAGAAGTGGCAGAAGAGGAACCGGACGATGACGAAGTGCCTGCCCCGTCATCATCATACCCCCGCCCTTCCCCCCTAGACCTATTGGATGACTGAGAAGATAGAGACATTTACCTGGACAGGCGACCGAGCTGACAGAGTGACTGATCGGGGAGCGCTAGCAACAAAGCACAGGAACAGAAAAATGCCCAGGGACCACCCCTCTATTTATAGCCGCATAAAGCGGTTTCGAGAGCCCATCGCAACCGTTCACAAAGGTAACATCTGACGGTGCATATCTTGTGACGTTTCAAATTTTTATGCAGCAAACTAGTTATTCCATCTGAGCCGTCGACTTCACGCTCATCGTATGGCTCTCATTACTCCCAATTTCAAATTTCCAAATTGGCGGGAAGTGACATCTGCAAACCCCTTCGCGTGTTACGAACGCTTGGGGCTCGAGGGGCTTATGTATAATAGGGAAACCGGATGCATTGGGATGATCGGTCACACCGGTGGTGTGATCGGGTGTATGAAGAAACGAATCAAACATTCGCATGTACTAACAGATATGGAGGATTGGGCACACCGGCAATGTGATCGGGAGGACCGATGATGGGGTCGGGTTTACTAATAGCATAAAAGGATGAGTAACACTAGGACTGAAAGGACCAGGTGGATCGGGCATACCGACAGTATGATCGGCGAGACCGACGATATGTTCGGGGCATAACAGATTGAGTTGGCATAGTGGCAATACGCAGATGAACAAAGATAGGAGCGAAAGTCTCGGCGAGATATCAGGGCCTGTAACCAACAGTTACGCTCAGGAGTGGGACGTCGTTACCAACAGTTACGCTGAGGAGCGAAATTCATGGGATCATGGGCCACCACACACAGGCGGTTGCAGCCCATATCCAAACTCANATGCCTATAAATAGGAGGGTAAGCTGTCAGGTAAAGGGTTGGATTTTTACTGAGTATTACTTTACTTTTGCTGTTACTCTGTTAACTTGAGCGTCGGAGTGCTAACCTGCAGGTGGCAGCCGTTCGGTAAGAGAGTAAAAGTCCATAAACACTATCAGACCAAAAGAGTGTACTTTGTCATCGCTTCGAGAAAGTCACGACATTATCTCAGGCTTTCCATCCGAAACACTTTGTTATTTACAAAAGAAATTATTTCCAAAATGAAATATCTATTTTAAATATCTAAGTTTTATTTTAAAATNAATATATAAGAAAGAATTATTTAAAATATTTAATTTGTGTTAAATATATCTCATTTATTTCAAACCAAAAGCATACATTAATAAATATCATTTGATGACTCTTAAATAGTATTAGTATTTCTTTAGCGTGACCCCGTGACTTACATGTTATGAATACTTTCGAAGAAAATAAATGTTTATTTGCTTTATTTTTTTTGGTGTTCTTTTTTATTGTTATATGCTTTGCGTTATGTTATAAAATAGCTTTTTTAGTCTTTAAATAGGGTTAAATATGTTTTTAGTCCCTATACTTTGGGGCGATTTTGGTTTTAGTCCCTTTTTCAAACTAAGGTACAATTTAGTCCTTTAACTTTAGAAAACTCTGGTTTTAGTCTTTTTTACCAAATTTTTTTAACTTAATTTGTTGTTTCAAACGCGTTTCATTATAGCATTTGGATTATTTACACTGTTTGACACATTTTTATTTCAATGTTAACTGAGAAACGTGCTTGAAACAACAAATAAAGTTAAAACATTTTGGTAAAAAGGACTAAAACCAGAGTTTTCTAAAGTTGAAGGACTAAATTGTATCTTAGTTTGAAAGAGGGATTAAAACCAAAATCGTCCCAAACTATAGGGACTAAAAACATATTTTTAAAATATGATATAAAATTGGAATTATTTTTATCTCAAATTCGATATGTTTTAGTTTTTTAAATTAAAAAATAAATGGATGTTTTAAAATCCAAGAAAATAATGATTTTAAAAATAAAGTATTTTTGAGATATTAGCGTTTTGTTTGGAAATTAGTATTTTTGAGTGTATATTTTTCTTAGAACATAATTGTTATGTTATTTTTTTACTTTTATATTTTTGTCTAGGGACAAAAGAGTATTTTACCTTTATTTAATTGGTGTACAAATTAATTAATGAGTGGTTTGGTGTTTAAAAACCCTATAAACTCTAAATCAAAGAGAGAAAACAGAAGAAGAGAAGAAATTGACATTTTGGGAAGCCTATCCTTAATTACGAGTTCATACAATCCCTAAAATCCCTAATAACTAATTCTGAAGCACAAGAGTGTATATGCAACCAACCCTCATATTCCTATGTCTAGGTAATACTACCTTTGGGAGAATTTCCCCAGTTGTAGATTTCTCAATATGTGTCCATATTGACAAAATCAATGATCATGTAATTGAATGAGTTAAACAAGGCATGCATAGAGAATAGAGGAAAAACCCTAACAATTAATGAAGTAAAGCATATATAATATAAATCAATTCAGTACATGAGAGTTTGAAAGGATTACATGATTTCTCCAACAACAATGGAAGTTTAGTTCACCATAGACATGGTGAAACTATATGAAAATATGGAAAAGAATGAAAGATAAAACCCTAAAAGTTGAAGATCGGAGCTTCCGCATCCAAAATCCGCCTCCAAGGGGTGAAAAAAGTGTTTATGAGCCTCTTTCTATCAAAAGATATAGTCTGTAGGGTATATGGGCATTAAATAGATCATAAAAATAATAGAAAACAGGTCCAAGTCAACGTCGCCGGCGCTCAGTGCCCCACTTGGGGCGCTCAGCGGTGGTTGCGGCACTAAACTGGCGCTCAGCGGTGGCGCCCAGGCGTGAGACAGAAGAAATTGGCGCTTAGCGCCCCAAAAAGGGCGCCCAAGCAGTGACTATGGTACTTAATTGGCGCTTAGTGCCCAAAACTGGCGCTCAACGCTAGTTTTTCTGTACATACCACCTCTCAGCCCCAGAAACTGGCGCTTAGCCCCAGAAACTCGCGCTCAGCCCTAACAGATTTTTTAGCATTGCATTTTTTTCTCTTTTTCTGCAGTTCTGCTCGCTCCTTGAGTTTCGACTCCTTCATACTTTGACTCATCTTCCAAATCATCTCAATTCTTGTTAAAACAAGGAAATCAAAGCAAAAAATCAATAAGGTCACCTTCAACTCTCTTATTCACACAACTTAAAGAAAATCATGATTCCATGCTAGTTTCTAAGTCAAAAAGGGTATTTTTAGTATTAAAATTAAGTATCAAATAACGGTGTTTTCAACCGTTATCACAACTGCAAACTTAGAACTTTGTTTGTCCTCAAGCAAAACAAAATGTAACTCAGTTTTCAAACAATCAATACAATGGATTAACACACTTCAAAACCCTTTCTTCCAAGACAAGTAATCACTCTCAACTTATCATAAAAATATCAGTCAAGATGTATAGATGCATTACTTCAATTAAGGTTAGTATGGCGTTCACTAAATCACAGTCTTTTCAACAGATGTTATTATTATGAATGACCAATCAACCAAGGACAAATGCAATCATGTATATAGAGGTGACTCATTCACTCTATTATCACAATGTCACACAAATTAACTTTGCCTTTCATTTAACCACAATCAATCATACTCACAAGCAAGTTATCATCACAAGGACTTTCCATGGCTTGTAACGTGGTTGGGCTAAGAAGAAAAATTGGTTTTTTTGGATCACAAAATCCTTGAGTTAAGAGAGTCATTCACAAATTTCTCATTCAAGCACAATCTCTCTTTAAACCAATCTCACTCATTCCCAACTTTTCCCCTTTTTTGCATTGAGCTTTTCTTCCTTTTCATTTTATTTTCCTTTTCTTTTTCCTTTTCATACTTGCTCAACACTTAGCTTAATGCTTATCACTACTTTTGTTTTTCAACTTTCCCAATCAACCCCAAACTTGAACCTTTATCAATACCACACAATAATTCTCAACTTAGCTCAAGGTAAAGATTTTCAAAAGGGTTTTCATATCCTGTATAAGGCTCGAGGTCCAAAAAAGGTAAAACACATTGTGCTCTCTTTCATTTAGGCTAAAATCATGCATTGGCTAAGAAAAGGGTAATAAAAAATGGCCTTGATCATATGACACAAGCAAGCAAGTGATTTAATAATAGAAACCTGGGTAAAGTCATTCATGCTTCCAAAGTAATAGCAATCATTCAATCAAAAACTCTTGAGTCCCAAACCTCACATATAGTCTAATTCAACGTTCCACATACTCCAGACGCACATCCTGCTTAACATCATAATCACAATCATAACATCATGCATCTGTTCACACATATTATGAACAACCACCTGTATATCAGCATCTAGTGCACCATCTCAACATCAATCAATATCAAAGCATCATCAAGCAATACTAATCACACACAAAACATTATCAAACCATCACATTAGACATAGGTCTCACTGAGTACATCAACACCTATTCGAAAAACAGAAGCAAATAAAGCATAAATTAAAAAGATAGGTTTAGAAAACTAGGTTGCCTCCCAGTAAGCGCTTCTTTAACATCACTAGCTTGACCCAATAAGCTCAAGTTTGATTTTCAATGTTGGTGCGCTTCTTCCTTTCATGACACCAACATAACCTCAACATCTTTCTTGTCACTAACTTGACTCTCCTAGAGTAAGGAACCTCAATCTCAAGAACTCCATTTGCCTTTATATCCTTGATAACCCATAACCTGTTCTTGAATTTCACTTGTTTGCCAAGGTAGGGTTCATAATTTTCCATCATAGAGTCATGGTGAACGAGTTTTTCTTCCTTATCTCCATCATCTTCCTTCAACTTTGGAAAGCAACAACTATGATTCTTCTTGACTATCTTGGCAGCTTTATCATGTAAACTAGTCACTGATAGAACTTCATCTTTAGCTTTAGGGCTAGTTTGTTTTGCTTGTATTGGCTGCACATCATCGAAGACGTTAAAAGTTACCTCTTCATCTTGGTCTTTCAAAATTACAACTCCATCATCTACATGAATGACAACCTTGGTTGTCTTCATGAATGGTCGTCCAAGGATGATCGATATCTCTACATTTTCCTCCATCTCCATCACTACAAAGTCAACCAGAAATTTGAGTTTATCAATTTTCACCACCACGTTTTCTACCACACCATAAAGATGCTTGATGGACATGTTTGCCATTTGCAAGATTGCTTTTGTAGGTTTGACCTCGAGACCACCAATTTTCTTAAGCATAAATAGGGGCATTAAATTGATACTAGCTCCTAAGTCAACTAGAGCCTTCCCTATATCATAATTCCCAATGGTGCAAGGGATGGTGAAACTCCCCAGATCTTTGAATTTGGGAGGAAGGTCTCCTACAATATGGCACTGCAATTACCCTGCACTTCAATTGTTTCCTCATCTAGATACTTCTTCTTTTTTAGGAATTGCTTCATGTGTTTCACATAAGCAGGAAGTTGTTGTAGTGCTTCGGTCAAGGGCATAGTAATCTTCAATTGCTTGAAGATATCCATGAAACACCCATATTGCTTCTCTTTTTTAGTCTTTGAAAACATTTTCTGATAAGGAAGGGGCTTCCCAATGATTTTTTATTTTTTTCTCTCTTTTTCTTTTTCCTTCCCCTCATCTTTCTCTTTTCTTGCCCTTTCTTTTCTCTCTTCATTCTCTTCTTCTTCCTCACTCAACTTAGCTTTTTCTTTTCTCAACTTTTCTCTCATCTAACATCTTGCCACTTCTAGTCATAATGGCATTGAAATCCTCCTTAGGGCTAATTTCATTATTAGCCCCAAAACTCCTGTCAGGCATCTCCTCGAACTTTTTAGCCAGTTGGCCAACTTATATCTCCAAGTTTCTAATGGCAGCATCAGTGCTCTTCTGATTGGAGATAGTTACCTGCATAAATTGTTGAAGAGTCTCCTCAAGTTTTGTAGTTCTGTTAGATAAAGATGATATATGTTACCATTGTGATTGCTGTTGCTGAACCTGTGAAACGTTTTGCATCTCTTGTGGCAATTGAGAGGGTTTCTTCATCACATCCTCCAATTGTTGAGTGATAATTTTATTTTGTTTGAGTAAGGCATCCTGAGATTGTAAAGGTAGAACTCCCTTCCGTTGAGGTGGAGCTCCTCTTTCACTATGCATCTTGTTATCATTGGTAGCCATGTTGTCAATCAGTTCATAGGCATCCTCTGGAGTCTTGCAATTGATAATACCTCTAGTTGAGGCATCTAGAATCAATTTGGTTTGTGAACCAAGACCTCCAAGGAAAAGAATAAATATGGTTGCTTTGTCAAAGCCATGTGTAGGCGTTTTCCTCAACAAGCTCTTATATCTATCCCATGCTTGACAAAATGTCTCCTCCATGCCCTGTTGAAAAGAAGATATTTCTTGTTTACCTTTGTTTACCCTTGACTGAGGGAAATATTCTTTCAGGAACTTTGCTACCACATCTTCCCACATAGTGAAACTATTCTCAAGAAAAGAATTTAGCCACATCTTAGCATTGCCTCCCAAAGAGAATGGAAACAAGCTAAGTTTAATAGTTTCATCTGGTACATCCTGAATCTTCACTGTATTGCATATCTCGTCGAATATATTGCATATCTCTGCACCAAGTGAATAAGAGTAGGCTTCATGTCCATATTGGTAGCATTTACCCTTGGCCTGACAATATTGTTAAAATGCAGAGGGCCAGTGACTGTTGTATAGTCCTCCAGAGTACGCCTCACTAGACCCATATTCTGATTGCCAACCATGTCTTTTGTTTCCTGATCTGTAAAGAGAGGTTAGAATTTTTCGTGCTCTTAGTGCGAATTGTATCCTTCATACACAAGAAAACAAAACTCTAGAAAGCAAATTTATTAGCACAAAACAATAGCAAAATAAAATAAAAAAAATCAAGTCAAAGTTATCAATAATCACACAAATAGAATAGTTAAACCACGAGTCCCTGACAACGACACCAAAAACTTGTTAACACTCCTGCAAGTGTACCGAATCGTATCAAGTAATATAATTGGTAAGACCAAATATCGTTTTCCCTAGAGAATCACGACCTAAACAATCATGTGATTTGTTGATTATTTAAGACTTGAGAACAAAAACATTTGTTTTATAATGCAGAAAGTAAACATGAATGCAAGTGTTGATCAATTGACTAAAGAAGGCACAGGTGAATGGTTGATAAAATATGAGATGATTATGTTGTTGGGGTTTCCGACTTATCCTATCCACTCTCATGTATTTATGAATTCGTCTTCTTCATTAATGTTAATGCCACTCTCTAAAATACTTAAAACCCGATGTCTCGGTGAAGAAAGCCTATCCTTAATTACCAGTTCATACAATCCCTAGAATCCCTAATAATTAATTCAGAAGCACAAGAGTGTATATGCAACCAACCCTCATATTCCTATGACTAGGTAATACTACCTTTGGGAGAATTTTCCTAGTTCTAGAATTCCCCGTAAGTGTCCATATCACTAGTACACTAAGGGGAAATGGCACCGGTTGTTTATGCTTATAGGCAGCGGTTCTGCAACCGAGGCATATACAGATGAGGTAAAAAGGGCAAGCTTTCTACCTCGGGTATGAACCAGATCAAAAGGATTCAAATTATGCCTTGGTTATCTGTGAACTGAGGTAGTAAAGTGTTTTTAATTTTTTAATCTTTTTAGTCTCAACTGCCGAGATCGTTTCTTGCTTATTTATGTTTTTCATTGTTTTTTTCTTTCTCTTTTCCTTCTCTTTTTAATCTCAACCGAGTTGATCACACATATCAAGAAAGAAGGTATTTACCATTGGCAACTGGAATATAAAGATAACATACTGAGGAAAACCATCCACATATGAAACTTGCTGCTAAGTTCTCACTATTCAATGGAAAGTATAAAGCCACAAACTTAACAAATAATGTACATATAAACAAAACGAAACCTATGATTGTATTGGAAAAAAGAATGAAAGAAGATATGAATGACAGAAGGAATAAAACGAACAGAAACACAGTTTTGAGACCAAAAATAAACAATATGTGCAGCCTTAGCCACAAAACCTTCTTGACACAAAGCAAAAAGCCTTTCACTCTCTCTTTAAAACTCTTCTTGACACCAAAGCGCGTTCTCATAACCTTTCATTTGCTTATCACAAACCAGTGGCACCCAATCATCACCATCCACCCCAAGACCTTTCCCAATGAGCAATTAGAAGCCCTTGACGGAGGTGCAAGATGCGACCAGAGACGCAGCTCGAGAGGGCCATAGGAGAGAGAACGAAGAAGGTGAGGAAGATCGAGGAGCTCAAGCGCCAGAGAGACGTGCTTAACCGATGGATAGAGTTCTGAAAGTAGAAGGACCCAATTGAAATGGCGGTTAGGCTCGCCAACACGCGTTGCACCTTCCACGAGTATACGACAGAGGAGATCTGGTTGGCCACCGATAACTTCTTAGAGCGGCTGAGGTTGAAGTCCGGCAGAGATTGGAGCAATGTTTACCGAGGACGCTTCAACCACTCCACTATTGCCATCAAGATGCCCCCTTTCCTTTTCTCTTCTTTCCCAGCGAGCAATCAGAAGCTGCAGAGCAAACTAAGAAGCACAACCCCGAAATCCATTTCGCCATCCACCTGCAGAGAAATAAAACCAAAAACCACTTTCTCCAACCTCTGGACTACATTTTGAATGTGATAAAAAAAATTCCTTACTCTCCCTCTGTGTGTGTTTTTGCTGCAGGGAATATGTTCCCCCAAAGAAAATAAAAGTGCCCCTTTTACACGCTGGACGTTGCATTTGGATGCCTTTTGATTTGTCGGGCTGCTTCAAAGCTGAACCGTGGCAGCATGCTCTTTCATAGTTGGAAGATGGACGCTTTTGAATTTCCACGGTCCGTGATGCTTCAAGTGTGCTGCAACATGTGTGAAGATAGTTGTAGTTCATGTGCCAAATGCGTCTTGGAGTGTTATTTCTTCAAGCACCTGCTGTGGGCCGTTAAGAAGTGTGGCAGCCTGTTGTTTTTATTGCTGCTAGCACATGCTCCATATTCCAAAAAGGAAGTGAGTCACTTTTCTTTCAGCAAAGAAAAACACGCTGAATCAATTGTGCGTGGAGTGCAGCAAGAGCATCACCATATGCACCTCTTTTTTTTCTAATTTGACTCCAGCGAATCTCTTCTTTTTTTGTTTCAGCTTTCCAAGCCCAACTTAGATAACAATTCCTTTTCTTTCTTTGGACAGTCATCGTGAACTATATGCTTCTAAATTCCAATTACAAAATGAATCATTTTGTGGAAGCTAAAAATCCATTCAATTGCAAAAGTGTTGTTGCACTTGTCAAGAGAGGTTGTGAGCTTTTATGTGCATTTTTTTCAATCTCCAATCTCATTTAACCTTCAAATATCCCAAATTTTGTTTCCAAAATTTTCCCTACAATTAATAATGCAAATAATAAGCTCAGATAATTCAAATTAATTAAAATCAGAATTTCTGGTCAAATTAAGCACAATTAGCAAAAACGGGAAAATAACAGAAATTTAAGCACAATTCTAGTACAATAAACTAAGTGAAGTCAATAAAATATCGACTCATCAGTAAACGTGCTGATGGACTTGGGTGTCCATGAGGCGACAGGACATGATCGGTCCTTGCCTTTTCTAGGTCTTGAGGCATCTAGACACGGTCGGTCTAGGCCTTAAATGGTAAACGTGCTGATGGACTTGGACGTCCATGAATCATGCTGATGGACTTGAGCGTCCATGAATCGTGCTGATGGACTTAAGCGTCCATGAGGCGGCAGGTCGTGATCGGTCCTGGCCTTTTCTAGGTCTTGAGGCATCTAGACACGGTCGATCTAGGCCTTAATTGGTAAACGTGCTGATGGACTTAGACGTCCATGAATCGTGCTGATGGACTTGAGTGTCCATGAATCGTGCTGATGGACTTGAGCGTCCAAGAGGCGGTAGGACGTGATCGATCCTAACTTTGTGTTAAACATAGAGAAATATTGGTGAAATAAATATTCATAATATAAAGTTGAGGAATTAAATCTGGATGTTCGTAAAACATAAAGAACTGAAATATTAGAAGAACAATACTGTTCTAACTGTAATAGAATTTAAGGTGCGTAGCGTTCCAAGTGATTGGGATAGCCTTGCCGTCAAGAAATTCCAGTCGGTATGCTCCGTTCCTCAAATCTTCTATGACCCGAAAAGGTCCTTTCGAACTTTCTGCTAGTTTGCCATGTGTGTGATCCTTTCTGGCATTCCCCCGCTTGCGCCATACGTGGTCTCCTTCAGTAAAACTTCTGGGGTTTAATTTTGGTGTTGAAACGCCTAGAGATTAGTCATTTTTGAGTCGCGTTCCTCACCATCGCCGCCTCTTGCCGTTCGGATAAAGAGTCAAGGTTGACATGAAGGTGTTCTTCATTGAGATTCATGTCTTGGATGTTCCGTCTGAGGGATGGTTTGCCTACTTCAACTGGTAGCATCGCGTCAGTTCCGTAGGTGAGATTGAAGGGAGTTTCTCCAGTCGACCCGTGCAGAGTACATCTGTAAGCCCACAATCCCTTAGCTGCCCCCAATCGTTTTTTCAGTTCAAAAACTATGGTTTTGTTTGCGGCCTCGGCCTAGTCGTTTGTTTGGGGGTGTTTTACTGAGCTTGTAACGTGTTGGATCCCCATGCTTGTTAGAAATTCCTCCAATTTGCGTTCGACGAACTGTTGGTCGTTGTCAGTTATGATTCTCTTTGGGATGCCGAATCGACATAGTAGTTGCCAGATAAATTTTTGAACTTTCTGAGCAGTGATTAATGCCAAAGCCTATGCCTCAATCCATTTAGTGAAATAGTCGACTGCTACTAGAAGAAATTTACATTGGGATTTGCCGGTCGGTAAGGGTCCGGCTATGTCCATTCCCCATTGGGCGAATGGCCATGGTGATATTATTTCGTGAAGTTTCTCTGGGGGAACTCGGAAATCATTCCCATGGGATTGACAGGAGATGCACTTGCGAACGAAATCGGCGCAGTCGGTTTCCATTATCGGCCAATAATACCCAACTCGGAGTATTTTGGCCCTTAGTAGTCTTTTTCTTGAGTGAGCTCCACATATGTGGTGTATCTTGCATGGGTGAGGTGTATCCTCGGAGTATTTCTTGCATGACATATTCGTCGTCGGATAAACATTTCAACAAGGGTGAGGTGTATCCTCGTCGGTATAAGTCGTCGCCTATCATTGTAAATCCAGTGATTCGCTTTGAATCGGTTGTACTGATTTGCCCCCTGTTCTTGTTGGACCATCAACTGTAGTATCTCCTTTTTCCAATCGGTTCTCGTTGTGGCGACGTCAGTAGCGAATGTCTCAACTGTTGATTTATCAAGAGTGCTTTTGATAACCAAAGAGAGTTGTGTTTTGCCCCGGACATGCGTCAACTTGGATAGGAGGTCTGCTCTAGAATTTTGCGATCTGGGAACATGTGAAATTGTGAAACTGGAAAAAGTTTTGGTTAAATCACTAACCTTGTGGAAATATCGCAGCAAATGGTTATCTTTGACCTGGAATGTCCCGTTTAGGTGTCCAACCACCAACTGAGAGTCCATTTTCCATTCGAGACGATCGAATTCCAACTCTCGAGCTAGAATCAATCCGGCGATCAGTGCTTCGTATTCTGCCTGATTGTTGCTGAGTTGGAAGTTGAAAGAGATGGCCAGTTCAATTATAAGATTGTCTGGACCCTCAAGTATTATATATCCTCCTCCTCCTCGTTTGTCCGAGGAACCGTCAACATTAAGGTACCATAATGGTGTTTTTAATGGCTGTGGTGATTCGACAACAATCATAACTAGTTGTGTTGTTCCTAAAGGATGAGATAGCTGATGAAGGTTGAAAAACAGTTATTTTCGTATGTCAATTTGGACCAAATTACACCCTTTACTACTCGGAATGAGCTTAGAATCAAGCAAAACTCAATAAATGAGTCTAGAGAGAGTCAAAAGCTGTTTTTAGCGATTTTATGCTTGTTTTGCATTGTTTTGTAGCTAATTTGAAGAAAGTAAAGAATGGAGTTAAAGATACAGGTCGTTGCCTCAAGAAAAGAGCAGAAAAATGAAGATTTGAAGAGTCGACGCACCGCCGGGCGGTCCAGGGCGAGGAGTAGGCACCTGGCGTTGGCGCTGGACGGATTTGCGATTTGAGGGAAACCGCCGGGCAGTAGACCCCTACCGTTGGGCGGTAGTGCGATTTGTGGCAAACCGCCGGGCAACACACTTAAACCGCCCGGTGGTGGCTCGCTGGACTTGGGCCTGTTTTCTGATGTGCTCCTCACCTATATATACCCCTATTCCGAGTTCAGAATCATTCTTTTGACATGAGAGAACGGCCAGACCTAATTTTGCTCTTTGGAGAGGATTTGTTGGATGCTTAGGCTCCTTTTCATCATTTCTAGGGTTTGCTTTTGCATTCTTCTTCCATTTTCCATCTAGTTTCACCATGACTATGGTGAACTAAACCCTATTGTTGTTGGGGGAAACAATGTAATCTTTTGATGCTCTCTCTTATTGAAACTCTTGATTATTTATATGGTCTCCATATGTTTTGATTGATTATTGTTGGGTTATCATCTATGATTAAGGCCTTTATCGTTTAACTCATTCGGTAACTGATGTTTGTCTTTATTGATATGGGGATGTACAATAATGACATGAACTGGTGTGTAATTTCCTGATTTTGCAATACCACCTAAGGATAGGGGTAGGACGATCAATTGCGCTAACTTCTGTTTTTAATGCGGTATTAATTACTAGGGGAGGCTAGGGATAACAAGCCAATAGTTAATATTAGGCCCTTTTCGCCGAGGGATCAGGTTAAAGGGAGGCTAAGAAAGTCGCATAACAATTGAATTAATTAAACTAATATCCAAGGGTAGTATGTAAGAGAGAGCGGATTACATGAAATTGTAAACCCCCAAAAACATCCATTCATCCATTGTTTTCTTTTGTCAATTGAATCAACTTTATTTTGCATGTTAAATTTTTATTCTGAAATCCAATTTATTAATTTTTATTTTCAAGTCTTATTATTTTAATTCACGTGAATGAGAAAGCCTTTCGAGTCTCTTGGGAAAACGATACTTGGTCTTACCATTTATATTACTTGTACGATTTGGTACGCTTGCTAATTTGTCAATAATAGCTGCTTTAAGGAAGGAACTTAGTCATCGAAGAAAGATGAGAAAATTTGAACAATATCCTTTCGTTGATGTTGCTGGTGAGGGGAATGAAGAAGCAGCAACAGGTGACGCACATGAAGCAAAAACACATGATGAAGTTGCAGTTGTAACACCTGAATAAGGTGCACATGAAGAACCTGTTGATGAACCAGCTGCAGATGAAGAAGTTGGTGATGAAGAACCCCTAGAGCATTCACCAGCTTTCATCGACATGGGTGATGACGAAGAGGATGAAGTAAATGTTGATGTTCAACCGATGGTCGTAGAGCCTTTGTATACCTTTGTTGGTGATCCAAGAGAAACGGTTGATNGTTGATGTTCAACCGATGGTCGTAGAGCCTTTGTATACCTTTGTTGGTGATCCAAGAGAAACGGTTGATGTGTTTATGTTGTACTTCCTTGCGACAAGCAAAGGCATTGTACAGAGGTAACATGCGTTGACTTTATTTGTATTAGTTCACAATTATATTTGGTACCTAATATGATTTTGTAAATTTTTCAGCTATGTTTGTGAAATAATGGGTCAATTGCTGACCACGAAGGATTGTAACTCTTTAGGGCATCGAGAATGTGTAGACAACATGGTAATTATAGTGTTGACCTCTATTAATGTTGTTTTTATTCTACAAGTTGAATAAGTTCATGTTACAGTTCTGTTTTTTTTCGTAGGTTATAATTTTTGCAGCAACCATGTTCATGTACTTTGAGAAAAGGTTGACTGGATCCATTAAGAGGATGATATTCAGTCCAATGTTTGCGGTAAAAGCTGTAATTGCAGTTTGTTTATTTTGCCTTTATATTGTCTATTGTTTTATGTACAGGGTTGTTTATTGATTAAGTATGTCGTTTTGTTTAAGACCCATTTTCTGAACGACAATAAGAAAAGAATTGCCAAAAGACATGTGTGGCAACTTAATGATTACCAGGCTTATTTCCGAAACGATCTAGTGAGAGTGGAAGAGTTATTGAATGCTGATTGGGTAAGAATACTGAATTTTTTAATTAGGTAGTAGTTGATTTAATATGAAGTTCTTATTTTGACTTATTAAAAATAAAATATGTAGGTGTTCATCCCAGTTGTTAGTAGTGGTCACTGGTGGTGCTATGCACTGAAGGTCTGCACCTTGCAGTTTTTTGTGATTGACTCATTGAACAAGGCAATCAGAGGACGTTCTGGGATCGACAAAAGCATTGTATGTTTTAGAGTTGTTGTTGTGTGGTCAGCGATTAAATCATTCTTTATTTGACCTTGTTTTGGTTATTTGTGTACAATACAGGCTAAAAATATTCAACATTTTTGGGGTTTGCTTACGAATACATTGAAAGATTCTAAGATTGCTTTGAATGTTCAACAAGCGAAAATTCTTGTCCAACCTAACACGTAAGAGTTTATTGGGATTATTCATAAAGTGATTATGTTTTCATTAAGACAAGTAATGGATGTATTTTGTTTTTGTGTACAGATTCGATTGTGGTGTCATCATGATGAAAGTCTTTGAAATTTGGGATGGAGAGGACAAATATGATGGCAAAAGCATGCCTAATTATACTACAGTTCTGTAAATTTATGAATTTGTAAATATAACATTATATATTTGATTTTTTTCTAAAGTGATATGCATGTTAATTTCAGGAACAATCGACTGAGTTTAGGAAGAAATATATATGCGACTGGATCTTAGACGAGGACAACGTTCGAAGATTTTCAATTCTGAAGCTTTTTGGATTACTATAGGAAATTAGAAATGTGTTGGTTTACATTGTTAATTTATAGCACTTGAATACACAATGTAATGATTTACATTATTACAAATTATGAGAGATTTGTGGAAATTTATATGAAACGACAGCAGCTAAAGTTTGTAAGAGTGTAATGAATTATTTTTTTTTTATATTTTGACACAATTGTAAAGAGACACATGAAACGAAATCAATACAGCTATAAACTATTGTTCATGAATTATTTCTGATGATGATTTTCTGTGTGTGTAATGGATTACAGTGAGCCTGTAATAGCTTACGAGTGCCTGTGTAATCGATTACACACATGTTGTAATCGCTTACCATTGTTTTTGGGTTTGTAAGAGTGTTTGATCCACGTGCAAGTGTGAGGAAGGGGGACTGTGTGAGTGATGTGCCTATGTAATCGACTACGAACATGCTGTAAGCGATTACATTGGCATGCGTACCAAAAGTCCAACGTTGTTCCCTGCCCCTGCTAGAGGGGGCTCCCTAGTATGCTGTTGGTCATGACTTGGTTATTTTCCAAGTTGAGAGTCTGGGATTAGGGGTTTGTAATAGTGTTTGATCCAAGTGCAAGTGTGAGGATGGGGGACTGTGTGAGTGATATGCCTGTGTAATCGATTACAGACATGCTGTAAGCGATTACATTGGCATGTGTACCAAAAGTCCAACGTTGCTCCCTCTCCCTGCTAGAGGGGGCTCGCCAGTGTTCTGTTGGTCATGACTTGCTTATTTTCCAAGTTGAGAGTCTGGGATTAGGGGTTTGTAAGAGTGTTTGATCCAAGTTCAAGTGTGAGGAAGGGGGACTGTCAGTGTGATTTGCGTGTGTAATCGATTACGGACATGTTGTAAGCGATTACATTGGCATATGTACCAAAAGTCCAGCGTTGCTCCCTACCCCTGCTAGAGGGGGCTCCCTAGTGTCTTGTTGGTCATGACTTGGTTATTTTCCAAGTTGAGAGTCTGGGATTAGGGGTTTGTAAGAGTGTTTGATCCAATGCAAGTGTGAGGAAAGGGGATTGTGTGAGTGATTTGCCTGTGTAATCGATTACGGACATGCTGTAAGCGATTACAATGGCATGTGTTCCAAAAGTCCAACGCTACTCCCTGCCCCTGTTAGAAGGGGCTCCCAGTGTGTTATTGGTCATGACTTGGTTATTTTCCAGGTTGAGAATCTGGGATTAGGGGTTTCTACGAATGTTTCATCCACGTGCAACTGTGAGCAAGGGGGACTGTGTGATTGATTTGCCTGTGTAATCGATTACGGACATGCTGTAAGCGATTACATTGGCATGTGTACCAAAAGTCCAACGCTGCTCCCTGCCTCTGCTAGAGGGGGCTCCCCAGTGTGCTGTTGGTCATGACTTGGTTATTTTCCAAGTTGAGAGTCTGGGATTAGGGATTTGTAAGAGTGTTTGATCCAAATGCAAGTGTGAGGAAGGGGGACTGTGTGAGTGATTTGCCTGTGTAATCGATTACGAACATGTTGTAAGCGATTATATTGGCATGTGTACCAAAAGTCCAACGCTGCTACCTGCCTCTGCTAGAGGGGGCTTCCCAGTGTGCTGTTGGTCATGACTTGGTTATTTTCCAAGTTGAGAGTCTGGGATTAGGGGTTTGTAAGAGTGTTTGATCCAAGTCCAAGTGTGGGGAAGGGGGACTGTGAGTGTGATTTGCCTGTGTAATCGATTACGGACATGTTGTAAGCGATTACATTGGCATGTGTACCAAAAGTTCGAGGCTGCTCCCTGCCTCTGCTTGAGGGGGCTCCCCAGTTTGCTTTTCTGGGTCACGACTTGGTCATTTTCCAAGTTGAGAGTCTCGGATGACATGTCTGTTCCTGAGGACCAACACGTGTTCAGTGGTTAGTAAGAATGGTTTATCCAAGTCCACGTGTCAGCCAGGGGGACTTTGTTAGACTGTGTAATCGATTACAAACATGCAGTAAGCGATTACATGTGCATGTGTACCAAAAGTCCGACGCTGCTCCCTGCCCCTGCTAGAGGGGGCTCCCCAGTGTGGTGTTGGTCATGACTTGGTTATTTTCCAAGTTGAGAGTCTGGGATGACATGTCCCTTCTTGAGGACCAACACGTGTGCAGTGGTAAGTAAGAGCGTTTGATCCAAGTCCACGTGTCAGCCAGGGGGACTCTGTGAGACTGTGTAATTGATTATAGACATACTGTAAGCGATTACATTGGCATGTGTACCAAAAGTCCAACGTTGCTCCCTAGCTCTGCTTGAGGGGGCTCCCCAGTTTGCTGTTGGTCTTTCATCCAAATTAATTGATTTATATTTCATCCAAGGTTGTAAAATATAATGTTGTACCAACATAAAGATACTAAAATTAGTAGACCTTGTGAAAAAAATTTCCATATTCATTGATCCATGGCATGTACATTGATACCATAATACCATATGGAAACAAAATAAAGCAATCATCGTGAACAATGATGAAGTCATTCTAATACATATTACAGACATCCCAGTACAAATTACAGTCATCCCAATAAATATTACAGTCATCCCAATACATATTACAGTCATCCAAAGCAAAAGAAGGAATTATAGTGAACATTACTACAGTAATCCTTAAAAGATTCAAAGTAACCTGCAAACGAAAACAAAGATCCACAGTTATGTCTACATAATATCATTACACTAGGTTAGAGTTCTCTCCATTGTTGTTGTCTGGTACTTTCGATGTAGATGGTTTTAGATGATGAGGATTTCTAAATTTTCGCATAATTTCAGCCATATTTGGTTCTTCCAGCACAAGGGGTCGAATGACTGGTTTGGGTATCTCCATGACGAGTTTCTTTGTGGGAGGACATATGTCAGCGCCAGATACTTTGATTACATTCCGAAGCACAATGTTAACATAATAGTTTGGTGGAAATGAACTAAATGCACGAACCTAAATGAAAAGAAGCAAATAATATGACTAACAATACCAAAAATTATGGAGTATAAATAGATCTATGAATAAGATGGGTTACATTGTTAAGTATCATAACGCAACCAAGACCGATATGTGGACCAAAAGATGGATCTTTAAGAACTTTCTTATGTAAGGACGCTTTCATAGTCCCAGTAGGGTCCTGCCCACATTTAATATTACATTAGATTAAGTTAACGTACCAAAACTATGTTATTGATAAATATTACCTTTAGACTCAGTTTCATATCACCAAGTCCATTCGGGTGACACTCCTTAACAATACAAACAACAAGGTGAAGGGTTGACACTGATTTTCCTGTATGTAGGTGAGTGACGTTATTAATATCACCCTCTTTCACAATTTTAGTATCATCTCAAAATAATTTTACAATGACAAAGTTTATAGAATTACTGACCATGGTGTTTGATGTACATCTCAGCCCATTTCCATGCATTTGAATTGAAATCTCTTTCATATGTTGCTTTAGCAACATCCTCAGTAAATTGTTGGGTGATACGAGGATCATCACTTATCCTATTCATCATGGCTGCCTGCACATTCCCAGTCGGACCAGGAATCAATGATGGGGAACTATCACATTTCTTCAAGAAAGATTGCAGGACGTCGTCGTCAATTTCAAGACCTTCCCAAGCATCCATGGTCTTCTTACCTGAAAGAAGAATAGAATTTATTAACCAGAGATATTAAGTACGAAACTGGAAACCGTGTTGTGAAGAATACACATTACTTTGAACAAGTGTTTTGGAATTTTGGATTTATATTCAGAGTGACTTTGTAGGGCGTAATGTGTGGTCCTATATAAAGAGCAAAAAAGTTGATAAATAAATGTTACTAAAAAAATACTTTAACACTAATTTATTTATCATTGATATGACTAATGAGGACTTAACAAAAGGTTTACGTTAATTGATCAAAATATTTATTCAATTAACAACTATTTTGTTATAACAATTCCACTCTCATTGTAAACATTTTTCATGCATTTAATGAACGAGATTTCATGAAAATGATAGTGCAGATTGCTTTTTCACACACTCTCCCACGCAATAGGATAACTTTTTGCTTATTTAGTGAAAGTTGCATTTAATGTGTGCAAATTATACTTACTTCAACACTCCACCTTTTCCATACCTAATTTATGACATGCATTAAATGCTGCTACCTTCCTTAAACACCGTATACCGTAGTCTTCATTTGTTGTGATTCATCTTCTTTGCATTAATTTCTTTTACCTTAAACCATTCAACTTTCAAACTCTCATCTTTTGCAATACTTGTGCTCGTTCTCACCAGACGTCTCCTTTGAAGTTAACTAAAGCAGCATTTAAAGGCACAGTGTGGTTGTTGGTGGTTGGTAAGAAGCAGAACAAGAACATTAAAACACGAGTATATTGAAGCATTGAAGGCCTTCAAATGGAAGTTTACATGTAAGTACAGTCCAGTACTAAATTTCTTACCTCTTCCATTTTCTTAAATTTATTGGTGGAACCATTTCTTACAACGTTGTTTCATATATTTATGACTTCCATATGTATCAGTTGATTTGTTTAGTTATTTAATTTTTTAAGCCATATAGGTAGGTAATACATACATTCAAGGGATGCACAATTGTCGACATTAAATGACTATGGATGGTGAAAGCATTGAGGAATTTAATACCATAGATGATAGTTTTTCAGAGTTGGTTCCTACTTTGAACATGTGTTTTGACACTATGGAAGAAGCAAAGAAATTTTATTGTGAGTATGGAAAAAAATGTGGCTTTGGTGTTCGAACAAGAACTTCAAAGAAGGACAACAATAATGAAGTGTACAACTTGATATTAGTATGTTCAAGGGAAGGTAGATATGTTTCTAACATTCGTCCTGAAGTAAAAACTCTACCTAGTCAGACTAATCAATGCCCTGCTGGAATAACATTTGCTTCAAAAGATGACAAATGGGTTGTCAAGACTGTTGTTCTAGAGCACAGTCATGAGCTTTGTCCACACACCTCCAATCTCATTCGTGCCAATAGAAAATTGAACATGCATGCGAAACACACATTGGAAGTTAACAATGACGCCGATGTACGTATAAACAAGAGTTTTCTTAGCATGGTCAGTGACGCTGGTGGATATGAAAATATGCAATTTATGGAGAGAGATGCTAGAAACTTCATCGGTCAACATAGAAGGTCAGTTTGTAAGGAGGGGGATGGTCAGATGCTACTAAGTCACTTTTCAAAAATGAGAGACCTCAATAACAATTTCTTCTACGAACTAGAAATGGATGAAGGAAATAAAATTACTAGTGTATTTTGGGCGGACGCTAAAAGCCGAGCTGCTTGTGAGGAATTTGGAGATGTGGTGTCTTTTGATACTACTTATTTAACAAACAAATATGACATGCCATTTGCTCCATTTGTGGGAGTAAACCATCATGGACAATCCATCCTACTTGGTTGTGGATTACTTTCATCGGAGGACACTAGGTCATTTGTGTGGTTATTCCAGACTTGGTTAAGATGTATGGGCAACAAGGCACCAGACAGTATTGTTACAGACCAGTGTAAGGCAATGGCTAATGCAATTGAAGAAGTCTTCCCCACAACAAAACATAGGTGGTGTTTGTGGCACATAATGAAAAAGATACCTGAAAAATTGCAAGGCTATAAAAATTATCTTGCTATCAAGAACGATGTGAAAGTGCTTGTATATGACTGTTGTTCCACAGTTGACTTTGAAATGGGTTGGAAAGAAGTTTTCACGAAATCAACTTACAAAATAATGAATGGTTAGGAAATTTGTACGATGAGAAACACATGTGGGTGCCTTGCTACTTGAAAAATCATTTTTGGGCGGGTATGTCCACAACTCAAAGAAGTGAGGGAATGAATGTTTTTTTTTTATGGATTCATCAATTCAAGTACGACACTTCAACAATTTGTGGTTCAGTATGATAATGCTCTTAAATTCAAAGCCCAAAAAGAAATAAAAGTCGACTTCTCTTCCCTCAATACAACGGCTGCTTGTGGGTCTCAATCACCTATTGAAAGACAATTTCAAGTTGAGTACACACATGCAAAATTTGAGGAAGTACAAAATGAGTTTTGGTCCAGGATGAATTGTTTCATCAAAGACACGGTCAAGGACTGTATTTCTTACAAGTACACGATCAAGGAAGAGTGCATGTGGGATGGAAAATGTTCCGCCAAATATTACCATGTTTAATTTGATCCTCTTACAAAGGAAACAAGTTGCTCTTGTCTACTATTTGAGTTTAGAGGTATTATTTGTCGGCATTGCCTACTGGTTCTCGGTCAGGAAGATGTGCAAAATGTCCCCTCTAAATACGTGCTCCGCCGTTGGAGTAAAAATATCAGAAGAAAGCACACACTATTTAGGGCAGGTTAAAGTTCTTTGCATCAGGAACCCAAGATGCAAAGATACCAATCGTTGTGTAAGCAGTTCTATGACATAGTGTTGACAGATTGGCAAGCGTACCAAATCGTATCAAGTAATAATAAATGGTAAGACCAAGTATCATTTTCCCAAGAGACTCGTAAGGTTTTATCGTTCACGTGAATTAAAATTATAAGACTTGAAAAGAAAAATTAAATAATTGTGTAGGAGAATAAAATATGAACATGCAAAAGAGATTGATTCAATTGACAAAAGAAAACAATGGATGAATNGAGTTGTTGGNGGNTTACAATTTCATCTAATCCGCTCTCTCTTATCTACTCCTCTTGAATTATTAGTTTGATTAATTAATTGTCATGCAACTTTCTTAGCCTACCCTTAACCCGATCCCTCGGCGAAAAGAGCTTAATACTAATTACTAGCTTGCTATCCCTAGCCTCCCCTAGCAATTAATACAACATTATAGAGCAGAAGTTAAAAGCAATTGATCATCCTACCCCTATCCCTAGGTGGTATTGCATAATCAAGGAATTACTCACCAGTTCATGCCATTACTGTATGTCCCTGTATCAATAAAGACAAACATCAATTATCGAATGAGTTAAATGATAAAGGCATTAAGCACAGATGAGAAACCCAACAATCAACAATCAAAACATATGGAAACCATATAAATAATCAAGAGTTTCAATAAAAGAGAGTATCAAAAGATTACATTGTTCCCCCTAACAACAATAGGGTTTAGTTCACCATTTTCATGGTGAATCTAGATGAAAAATGGATGAAGAATGGAAAAGCAAAACCTAGAAAAGATGAAAAGGAGCCTAAGCATCCAAGAGATCCTCTCCAGAGAGCACAATTAGGTCTGGCCGCCCCCTTTTGTCAAAAGAATGCATCTAAACTCGCAATAGGGCTATTTATAGGTGAGGAGTGCATCAGAAAACAGGCCCAAGCCCAGCAGACAACCGCCCGGCGGAACAAGTCTACCGCCCGGCAGTTTCCCACAAATCGCAAAACCGCCCGGCGGTTTCCCTCAGATCTGCCCAGCGCCAACGCCAGTGCCTACTCCTCGCCCTGGACCGCCCGACGGTGTAAGTTGCCGCCGGACGGTGCGTCGACTCTTCAAATCTTCAATTTTCTTCTCTTTTCTTGAGTCTAAGACCTTTATCTTCAGCTCCATTCTTCACTTTCTCAAAAATACTACAAAACAATGCAAAACAAGCATAATATCGCTAAAAACAGCTTTTGACTCTCTACAGACTCGTTTATTGAGTTTTGCTTGATTCTAAGCTCATTCTAAGTAGTAAAGGGAGTCATTTGGTCTAAATTGACATATGAAAATAACTGTTTTTCAACCTTCATCACATAGCTGAGGCTGCATGTGAATCTGAATCAACGTCTAATGAATTGGAAAAAGAATTGAATTCTCTTATTTATGTCACATGGTGCTCATATATGTGGCTTTCTGATCTCAGGAAACAACTACCTCTACTCTTACACAATCTGAAGAGGTCCTTCGTTATTCAAACGAAATACAACAAGTTTCACAACTATCTGAAATGCCTCCACTTGGCTTTATGTCATTGTTATTTGTTGTTCATAATAATTTTGATAACTCACTTTGATGATGTTTGTTATTATTAGATCATCTTTTATTTTGATATATTTTTCAAAACTCTTTTGCACACTGTTAATCTTTGGAATAACATTGTATGACACTAACTAACTGCTCTGGTGATCGATTACAATGACAGTTGTAATCGATTACAGCAGCATGTCAGCCAACAGATGAAGTGGCGCTGCAGACACATTTAATAACCTCCATCAATTCTTCATAACTTCCACCACCCAGTTTTAAAATCACGGCCACTCTAACCGTTACCTACCTCACCCACTACCCCATTACTTATTAAATATGGTTTTAACCCACTTGGCAAAAGGAAAACGTTCCTCACTGCAAATTAATCACAACGTCCATTCCCCTTTTCAAAACCCTAAAGACCACTAATGGCAGATCGTGCTCAGAAGAAACGATGAGCTTCCTCTTCCAAAGGGGGATCTCGAAATCACCCATCACCTTCCCCTCCAAAGTCGCCACCATTAACATGTAATGAAATGTTCTCCAACGACGAGCAATACGAAAGGTTCGCTGCACATTTCTGTGAGCGTCCAATCCTTGAAGGGAAGTACCTTGATGACGTGTTTTCGGAAGCAGGAGAATTCGAATTCTACGACATTTTAAAGGCTGGCCTAAGTGAATTTGTCGCTTTTAGACGCCACTACTACCCTGAATTAGTTCGAGTTTTTTATAACAATATGAGTATATCAGACTCTAGAGTCATTCGAAGTGAGGTTAAGCAGGTGAAAAGGACTATCAAACCTACTCTTTTTCATAAACTAACTTCAATTCCTTACGTTGGTGCTCGTTTTGAAGGACATGTAGTTGATGAGTGGAAGGAGGAATACAATTTTGTTACTGCTAGGCAAATGATTTGTAAACCAGATCCACGACCAATCAATAGAGGAAGATTATTGGCAGGATGTATGAAGTTCGAATGTAGATTACTTCATTATGTACTTTGTCACGTCTTACTTTCTCGCTCAATGAATGTTGCACAGGCAAAGGAGGAGGACATTATGTTGATGTGGGCAATGATGAATTCTCTTGAGATTAACTGGGGCCATGTCATTCGAAACAGGATGAAAAGGGCTATAAGGGACAACGCCCAACTACCATACCTGCATGTAATTACCACCTTCTTGGAACACTTCGGTGTCCCTACAGAAATTGACCCTTTCACCGAAGTCAAGGGTAGACAGAGGATTGGTTACGATGTTTTTACATCCATAGGTTATGAAAAAAACGCTGAAGGAGTATGGGTTTACAAAGATGATGTTGACAATGATGAAGAAGAAGGTAATGAAGAAGCAAATGATGGTAATGAAGAACAAGAAGAAAGACAATTGTCTCCAATTCGAGATGAATCATCTTCTGCCACATTGACTGAAGTAATGACATAGATAAAAGATCTCCGCATGTTCCTGGGCAATAGATTGGACACAATTCAAAGTCGAGTTGAAAGTGTGGAGGAACAACTTATTAACCTCCGCAACGAACGACATTCGGCTTCTTAGATTAAATTTCATTGTTGGGTGCTATGTTACCTTTCTTTTCAGAACTTGTTCTTTTGTAAACTTTTGTTAAGTCTTTAAATGAATGTATGTGGCTTTTCTTATTGTTATCACTTCTCACATTACTCAGTAAACCTCATTTCGACTTTGAATTGTGTTGCATATTGAACTTCCAACAAATACTTTTAAAAACTCTGTGATAACAAATACGAAAGACGAGGTAGTACATTAAAAAGTTTCAAAAAAAATGCAGTGAGGGAAGTTCGGGAGCCATTATGTAATTTGTAGGGAGTACGCAAGAGGTTTTCGTACAAAATCATTTCTGCTACTAGTAATCGCTTACCATTCCTTGTAATCGATTACATTGCTGATCTGCACTAAGTCAAGTTGGGGAGCCACTATTCAAAATATGGGGAGCACTCCTGACATTTTCGTACACTAACTTTTAAGTCAATTGTAATCGCTTACAGTGTCTCTATAATCGATTACAGTAGCCCCTGGGCTGTGCCATTGCTCAATTGCAGTCAGTCAAGTTGGGGAGCCACTATTCAAATTTGGGGGGAGCACTCCTAAGGTTTTGCTACAAAACACTTTTCAGCCACTTGTAATCGCTTACAGTGACTCTGTAATCGATTACAGGAGCCTAGGGCTGTGTCATTGCTCAACTGTAGTGAGTCATGTTGGGGAGTTAATTTATTGAAATTGTGGGGACCACTCCTGAGGTTGTGGTACACTAACTTTTCAGCCACTTTTAATCACTTACAATGTCTCTGTACTCGATTACAGTAGCCTTTGGGTTGTGCCATTGCTCAACTACAGTCAGTCAAGTTGGGGACCCACTATTCTAATTGTGGGGAGCGCTCCTGAGGTTTTGGTACACTATATTTTCAGCCACTTGTAATCGCTTATCGTGTCTCAGTAATCGATTACAGGAGTCCTTGGGTTGTGTCATTGCTCAACTGCATTCAGTCAAGTTGGGAGCCACTATTCTAATTGTGGGAAGCGATCCTGAGGTTTTGGTACACTATATTTCCAGCCACTTGTAATCGCTTACCGTGTCTCAGTAGTCGATTACAGGAGTCCTTGGGCTGTGCCATTGCTCCATTGCATTCAGTCAAGTTGGGGAGCCACTACTCAAATTGTGGGGAGCGCTCTTAAGTGTTACCAATAAGGAGCATTGGTAAAACCTGAAGAATTGTTTTGATGATACTGCAAGAAGTATTATTTAAAGAGAACATTAGATTTATTTAAAAAGCAACTTGTAGAGTTTGGATGTAGTAGGAAAATCTTAAACCTTGTTTTTTTAATTGGAATAATCGATTATGGACAAGTTATAATCGATTATCACTTACATTTTTACCTGCAATAATCGATTATCAAGGAGCAATAATCGATTATCACAAGTCATACTTGAATAATCGATTATCACTTCATATAATCGATTATCATTTTTTGAAAACTCTGTAACGGACTTGAATAATCGATTATCACTTACAATAATCGATTATTCATGGCAGTTGGAGCTGACCTTTGGCATTCAGTGTACTTGGCTATATATTTAGATTTTGAAACTTCAGAAGGAAACGTTCTTGAACTGAGATGCTTAGTAGAACACTGTTTGTCAGAGGAAAGTTCTCAGAAGCTTTGTTCAAGGTTCCCTTGCTTGGTCTCGTGAAAGGAGAGGCTCGCGTATCGTGTGTCG
>NW_014541982.1:8977-15480 GCF_000741045.1 Vigna radiata var. radiata | reverse complement strand
ATTGCCGGAGCGGTTCTCTTCGAGTTGGTAGAGTGTGCTCTGCCTGGTCTTGTGAAAGGAGAAGCTCGCGAATCGTTGGTCGATTGCCGGAGCGGTTCTCTTCAAGTTGGTAGAGTGGCTCTTTTCGTTCTATATTCTGTTCTTTATCTTGTAATTTGTAAAACTGTTTTTTAGTGGAACTGTTAATCACTCTTTTTAGTGATTAACGACTGGACGTAGATTCTGTTGAATCGAACCAGTATAAAAATACTTGTGTGATTTTTCTATTCCCTACACTCATTTTATTCAACGCACATCAACTGTTTGGCTAATTTTCTGAAAGAAAATTATTTTTGCTAAAAAGGGCTAAAATCATTTTAACTGTGACCTAATACGCTTTACGCTCTCTGAGTGTTATAATTCCGCTGTGTTTTTACTCTTCGAAAATTACCCCCAACGATACCAACATTAAGGTTTTGGTACACTATATTTTCAGCCACTTGTAATCGCTTACCGTGTCTCAGTAATCGATTACAAGAGTCCCTGGGTTGTGCCATTGCTCAACTGCATTCAGTGAAGTTGGGGAGCCGCTACTCAAATTGTGGGGAGCACTCCTGAGGTTTTGGTACACTATATTTTCGATCACTTGTAATCGATTAATGTGTCTCAGTAATCGATTACAGGACCCCCTGGGCTGTGCCATTGCTCACTGCACCCACATACCAGTTAACCCATACCTTTTCTAGTTCTTCCTTTACAAGAGACATTCACTCCATCACAATCAGCCTTAACCACGATTAAACCTTTTTTAAAAACAATGCAGTAAGACATGTAGGGGAGCCACTTTGTAACTTGGGGGAGCACGCATGAGGTTTTGGTATAAGTACTTTTATTCAACTTGTAATCGCATACAATTCCTTGTAATCGATTACACTGGTGAACTGCACTAAGCCAATTTGGGGAGCCACTATTTACTTTGTGGAGAGCAATCGTGAAGGTTTGGGTACAAAATCTTTTCACCAACCTATAATCGCTTTCATTGACCATGTAATGGATTACAGGAGCACCTTGACTGTGTCATAAATGAAGGCTTTCGCTTTCTAGTTAACCCAGACCTCTTCTTGGACTTCCAATATCAGTTGCCAGATTAATAATGGTAATGGTAAAAACTTATATAATGTAACAAGATTAAATAGCAAAACAAAATAAAACACGTAATGAACATTGAACAAAAACTTCCATTAACCACTTCCTTTACTCACAATCAAATTAATTGATCAAAACAAAGTTGTCCATACTTAAACAACTACCAAATACTAAACTAGTAATAAATAACAAATTTAATTATTTAAAAATTTGGGACTATATCCAGTGTAAGAAGTTCTACAAGCTTTGCTTTTGTATCGCTTTCGACGTTGTCCTGCCTTCTTCACACTTTCACGGCTGGAAATTCCTCCCTCACATCCAAAATCATTGTAGAAATCATTTTCTTTACAAGGCGTAATGTAACCACCTTCATCTTTATTGTTATCTTCAACCAGCTCAGCCTTCAATGCAGATAGCTCTTCTTCAAGTTCTTCAATAACAACATCTTGTTCCTCTAAATGTTGGTCTAGAACAGCTAAGTCAATTATTTTTTCCTGATTATTTGACTTTTTTCCTTTCTTCACATCTTCAACATTTCGATGTACTGATGCTTTAACAGATGACTCACCCATTTCTTTCCTTGATGCACCGTACTCATCAAGCATCTACAAATTAATCACAATGACCTCCGCTTAAAACCAAACAACTCAAACAAATACAATAAAACAAATAAAGTACATACCACACTCGTCTCCATCGCAACTTTGATAAACTTGTCACCTACACTTACAGCCATCCAATGCAAAATTCTTGGATATTTATGAACACAAGAATTTGATGGAATGAAACGATCACAAAACCACATCTGAAATACATCATAAAAGTCATAAATACTCACTTCAATTCACTGCCTACAAAGAATACATGTCAAAAAATTACCTGAAACACGTATACGCAACCATCAACATAGACATTAGTTGCACCTTTTCCTCTATTCCATGATAAGTTCTGTTTGCAAAAACTACTAAGAAGATAATGGTACACTAAAGGAGCCCAACAAAAAGTTCCCAAATCATTTATTCTATCAACAATTTCAAACAATATTGGAAATATTGTTCTGCTACGACTAGGTAGCAATACCTCATGTATTCCAATAAAAATGTAAAGTCTGCAAACATCTATGGCAGACAACTTTTTGTGGTTTTTCAAAACAAAATCATATATCCTATCCAATTTATATTTTCCTTTTTCCTTTTCTTTATCAAAGTACTTCCGACAATGACTTTCTAAAAGGTTCTTTTCATTCAGATTAATCTTGTCACCAACCAAAGACAACCCTAAGCTTAATGTTACATCCACTTCCTTGAATTCAACAAAATTTTCACCAAATAAAAAACCTCTTCTTTCATCAACCCACTTAGTAAGTAAATCGCTCAAAATGTTCCTGCCAATCCTAAGTTATCCTGTAAGTCCAAAAACCATTTAAATGGAGTCTTCGAAATAATACACCTGTGCTCCTCAATCAACAATGCATTCAAACCAGCAACATACTTTGTTTTCATGAAATGACGAACATATAACTGAAAAAAGAAATAAAAAACTCTAGTAAACATTTCTTCCAAACAGCAAAAAACCACAAATCCCATTAAACCAAATACCAATATGCATCAACGTGAATGTTCATACCTTGTTGTTTGAAGACGTAATGTCATTTGCCGAAGCCATAGCAAAACAAAAGATAAAAACTTTCTCGGAATAGCAAAGCCAAAGTTTCAATGTCGCACTCAACACAGATTGCTCACCACTTCCACACCTTCACAAAATAAGCGCAGTCAATACAACTTCAAACAAGAACGAAAAGCTCGAAAGAAAGGACATACCGCTTCAAAAATAAAAACAAAACCTAAAATGGGCTGAAAGACAATGCTACCAACTACAATAGAATGGAGAACGAAGACTGCGAAAACGAAGGATGGCGACATCGAAACACTCCGACAACGAAGGACGCCGAGATCGAAACACTCCGACAACGAAGGACGGCGAGATCGAAACACTCTAACAACGAAAGCCTTCAATGGGAAGAGAGACTGCTTCAAACCTAATACAAACCTAAATTAAAGACAAACCCAACGCTTCCACGTACAAAAGATCCCTGAAAAAGACCAAAGACATTTTCGGAATCACAAGAACTACCCTCATCCAAATCAAATTTCGAATTAAAAAATTCTAGAAAACTGATCAATCCAACGCTGACATGTGACGTTGTGAAAACTTTGACAAAAAACTGTTGTCAACATATCGCTATCCTATTCCAGTGTAATAAACTGACATGGAGCACACTATGCAATTTAAGGGCTATAGTGATAGTAGACCAAGCACATGGGTTCTGCAGGTAATTAATCCTATCGTTTTCTTGCAATTAATAAACTGTCGGAAAATCAAAAGCAAAGTCAGTGTTCAGGTTAATCACGTGGGTTTATTCCTACTCAGGGATTTCCAATGATGATCCTGCCAAATTTGGAATAGGTTTTGTCAATGATTAGCCCTCTTTAATTAACTTATTAAATGATTTTCTTCACCATACAAAAGAAAACCAAAAGAAATTTATTATTTTTCACATTCCAATATAGGACCATGGATGGTAAACTACTCATGAACATGGAATTTCGGAAATAAGATAACTTTGTCAAATTAATCTATCTTATAAGACTTGGTCACGAAACAAAAAAATTCACTAAGCTTAAAAAAATTATTTATTAAAAAAGTTCGAATCAAATATTTATAAAGTTCTATAACTTAAAATTAATCCATAGTTATTCTTTTAATATGTTTGACTATTTTATTTCTAATTCTTAATACAATTCAAAGTTTTTTAATTAAGTTAACGTATTGCTCTAACTGATATTGTAACTTAATGATATTTAAAAAAACAATAATCTATTTGATTTTTTATGGATAAATCTTTTGAGATAAAATTTTTAAAATTGGAATATGTTTATTATATTTTAGACGTTAAAACGAAAAATAATTTAAAAAATTATTAATAAATAATTTTTTTAATAGTTTATCAAAATAAATTCATAGAAACTTTCAAACAAAAAAATAAAAGAAAAAATGCTTTTCAATTATACCCGAAACATAAGTAATTTTTGAACCTACAAAAAATGATTTATTTGGAATATTTTTTTTAAAATTATCTTATTTTTAAGTTTAAACAAACTTAATTTATATTATATTTTCAACTTTTCAAAATAATGTATTCAAAATATAATTACAATTAAAAAATTATTTTGAATAAATTTTCATAAAAACCAATATTTTTATATTTATATTTAAAGAAACAAATATATTAATAAAATATCATGCGAATATAGAAACGGTTGAATAGAAATTGAAAAGAAAAAGAAAAAAAGTTAAAAATACATTAAAAATGATCTAATTTAAATTTAAGGCTAGTTCTACCCTAACTCTGTTCTTACTCACGGCTTTTGGAAAATAAGATTTATTAAGTGAACTAGAAAAATAAGACTTGAGGTGTAGTCCATGAGTTAGGGACTTAAATGATAGCACTAAGATACTAGAGATATATGGTAAAGATTTTGCATGAGGGGACAATAAAATTATATTGTTTGCAACAGTTATTACATTCTGATGATCAGGTGAGGCACTTTGTATTCATATTTACAAGGTATTACACAGTAGTGTGAAAAAAAGCATAACAAGACACTCATATTATGCCAGATGGAATCATGGAGAAGATAATTTCAAAGGATAGAGAATGAAGGTGACGAAGACAGTTTTGAAGAGTTATAGACAAGCATATAAGCTTCATCTCTCCGTAATTAGTCTTAAAAGATACTTCTATTGCTACAAGGATATGAGCTTCGTGGCATTATCCTCTAAACTGATGGTATGCTTGTATATCTTTAAAGGAGTGTGAAGTTATGAAGTATAATATCGGTTACAAGTCCCGAGACCGAAGACACTCCCAATTCCTCTTCCTTGCGCTGTTTTCCGACGTCCACCACGAATCTCCTCCTTGGTATCGAGCGGTTGTGACTTACAAGAGAACATTCTGATGCTCAAGTCAGTAGGGTCACAAGAAGGCAAAATTGTATATGATTGAATCATAAGTGTTTTACCTAATTGTTGAGTCTGTATTTATAGGTATTAAGCCCAATAATTGACATTAATTACCAGTAACCATCGTATCTTCTATTTCCTTTTATGTAACATTCGTCCATTAAGGGCATTAATTACCTTTCAATGCTCCTTCGTTACTTAGCCATGTGTTCATCTCCTTAGTTCCCGATCGACTGGTCCCTCAGTGACCTTGTCTTCAAGACCAACCGACCAATCACCTCCCCCACACTACATAAGCCACTCAAGCCCCGAGCGATTATGCAAGCGAAGGGGTTTATATTCGAACCATCGCAACTGTTTGTCTTCAAACGCGCCTCATCATGTCGATAGAAGTTGAAGGGTTATGATTCGCCAACCAACCGTGCGATTAAATTTTCTAGGATTAAATATGCTTTTAGTCCCTAAAGTTTCACTGATTTTTTGTTTTAGTCCCTGCATCAAACATTGATGGCATTTCATCCTCTTAGTTTGGAAACATGAATTTTTAGTCCCTAAAAATAGACGAAGTCAATTTTTTTGTGATGTAGCTAACGGCCCTGCCACGTATTCTTCCACCTTCACTGACCATTGCCTTCCATGTTGGTGTTTTTTAGCATTTGGAAGTAGATTAACATTGTAGCACGTGTGTTGGTGACTAAATCTTTTATAAACCATATTTTAAGACACCTTGGGGTTGTTGTTCGTGATCTGAGTTGGGGGATAGTCTTGTTCGAGCTCGTGTTGTTCAAGAGGGAGATAGGCTTGTTCAAGTGGGAGATAGTCTTCTTCAAGAGGTAAGCTAATAGTTGTTTTGCTGTTAATCCTTTGATTTTAAGGATTGGGGATTTAGGGTTTGGGTTGGCAGGAAAGGTGATGAAGGTATTTGCTTCTTGTAGTGAAATGAAAGGTGACAGTGCAGGAAATGGTTTGACGCGAAGGAAGATTGGTTCAGCCAAGTCTCAAAGTTGTGGATCATCTTCACGGTTACCATCTAAAATGTGTGGTTGTGGTGAGACATTGTTGCTTTTGAAAGCAACTACTGCCAAGAAAAAAGGAAGACTATACTATAGATGTAGAAATTGGGCAGTAAGTAACTAAATCTTTGAGTTCATGTCCTGAACTTTTTATTCATGATGTGTTATTTTGATTGCAGAGTAATTCAACTTGTAATTACTTCGAATGGCATGAAGAAGAAGTTTCTGAAATTCAAGGCAAACGTGAAGGAGTTGATCTGTGTTTGGAAAATGATATAGTTGTCCTGGATCAAAAGAAGAAGATAGAGAAGCTGAAAAGGAAATTACAAGAAGAGAAGAAAT
>NW_014541982.1:5088-6377 GCF_000741045.1 Vigna radiata var. radiata | reverse complement strand
CTAAGAATCATTGAAACTTGTTTGAAATTGCAAATACAAATCTAAATTGGCTTGTAAGCATCTCTTCATTGTTTTGGACTGAACAGATCTTAAAATATTTTTCAAAATCTGTTTTTGAGTTTAAGAGAAACTTTTGTTTGACATCTTATGACGTAATCTTGTGATACATGGTAGAGATATATAAGTTTGTTAGATATCTGGACAATTTATGAATGTTATATGAGTTTTAGGTTGAAAATTTGGCCCAAATCTTTATTTTTCAGAAATTAACGTCAATAATCGATTACCAAAGGGTCATAATCGATTATCTCGGCCTAAAAATTTAGATTTTGACAATTTTGAACACAAATAATAATCGATTATCAGCGTAAAAAAAAAATAAAAAATAAAAAATAAAAAATAAAAAATAAAAAATAAAAAATAAAAAAACTTTTTTAAAAAAATATTTTTTAAAAGGGGAGTATTACATTTAGGAGGAGTACTTTTAAAAGGACTTTTTTTTTTAAGTTACTTATTTTATGAGGAGCATAAACTTTATATTATTTTTTTTAAAAGAGGGGTGAAGCTTTTGATTGAGAACTTTTGTGATAACTGGAAGATATGAGTCTTGTCCTAAAACCTCACTTTGGTCAAATTTATGAATGGCAGCAAGCTCATGAAAAGCTATATGGTTGATCAAATTCTTGACATTTATGTTCATCTAGGAAATATTGAAAATCATCTAAACCTTCAATCACCCGAGAGATCCCAAGTCCTGAATTTTAGAATTAAGATTTTTTTTTCTCTGAGTGCTTTGTTGATTGGTTGTTATTCTTATCTCTATGTTATATTTCTATCTTTTATGTTTCTCCTTATGGTGTCTATGTAATCCTTTCTTTTATGAATAACATGNTCTCTTGTTTTATGCATACATTGTTTAATTGAGGGGGGGATCATATTTAGGGGGAGCTTTTTAATTTAATCTTTTTGCTTATGATCAAAAAGGGGGAGAAGAAATATAAGGGGAGAATTTAGGGGAGAAATAGTTTTACAATCGTACAGGTACTGCTAACTCTGTGGTTGTCCATTAGTTTGTATGTGTTGCAGGTAAACCTGAGTTGCTTTTAAAAAGAGAGTTTTTGATCATCATCAAAAAGGGGGATATTGTTACCAATAAGGAGCATTGGTAAAACCTAAAGAATTGTTTTGATGATGCTGCAAGAAGTATTATTTAAAGAGAACATTAGATTTATTTAAAAAGCAACTTGTAGAGTTTGGATGTAGTAGGAAAATCTTAAACCTTGTTTTTT
>NW_014541982.1:0-4867 GCF_000741045.1 Vigna radiata var. radiata | reverse complement strand
AAATTACAAGAAGAGAAGAAATATGGGAAAATGATGTTGTACTTGTTTGTGTTGTCATGGGCATTAACCATTTTCTTTTGTATTATGTTTTTACTGAAGATGAATTGTAATTGAGATGTTGATAGCATGAAGGATTAAGTGAAGGAGAAGTAATGTGAAAGTGAGGCAGAGCTTAGGTAGAAGGTTGTGTGTCTTAGGTTGCTTTGAAAAGGGGCTGTTAATTATGCAGTCTTTATGTAGTCTTTATGCAGTAAAGAATATTATATACCAATGACATATTTTGGATGAGCACAAGTTCTTTTTTTCTTTCCTTACTTTACAATTGATTATGCTAGCCAAATTGGATTTTAATGAAAAATTTCATCAAAACAGATTTGTTTTGAACACTGCAGCAGAAAATTTGCTTGATTTTGGTGGTTTGAAACTCAACTTTGCATAGAAATTGCTTAACTCCAAATGAATCACTCCAACAACTTTAATTACTGATTTGAAACGTGTTCAAACTGTGAAAGGAGCTAAAAATAGATTGCTACTGAAATTCACCTTGCCACTTCCTAATTTAACTCAAAATTGGATGGTTTAAAATGCAAATATGCATATAGGCTAAGTCTTAACCAAATGAACAATGGTAGCACCTTTAAAACATCAATTTAAACTTGCTTAAAACTGTAAAACAGCAAATTATGCAACAGATTTGGAAAATCCACTTCTGCTGAAATTATGCAGATTTCCATATTATGCAGCTTATTATGCAGTCCAAGATCAATTTAGAAATTTTAATATGATAACGAAAGAGTGGAATAAACAGCTGATCAACACAGTCATGCTAGCCACATTTACAAACCTGACAATTAAAACTTGGGCAATCCATTTCACACTTGCACTTTTGTTTCCAAAAACTCTTCCACACTTGTGTCATCCTACTAAGGTTTTCACCCTAAATGTTTCCTTCCCTCCTACTTTGCTGGCCATAATAACAAAGCCACATTTTGTCTTACATTCCGCCCTTACTCTTGTGAGGTCATTCTTGACAAACTTAATCTCTTTTCCATTTAATACACTATGCTCCATTAGTGCATTTTTAAAATCCTCCAATGAACAAAATTCCATCCCCAATGAGAATTTGAAATCCTTGTTCATATCATCTTATCTAAACTTTCTAAACTTGCCCCTTTTCAAGCTACCATCCTCATCACTTTCTAAATCCGAATCCAATTCATCACTTATGTATTCCTCATTGATCTCATACTCTCCAACTTCATCATCCATTACAAATGAACCTTCCCCAACATTGCCTCTTCTAGTCACACGTTTTTTTCTTCTTTTCATTGAATTCCACCTTTCTAAAACTGGATTAATGTTTCTGCGAACATCATCCTCAACACCAAACCCATCATCATCATTATCCATTTTTTCTTCTTTACTCTCATCCAGATAATCTTCAGCTGAAGCTTCTACTTCACCCTCAACCACATTCCTCCATGTTTCCTCACCAATTTCAACCTCTTGCTCACCAATGTCAACCTCTTCCTCACTATCATAAATCTCATCATCACCAATTTTAACCTCTTCCTCATCAACTTCAACCTCTTCCTCACCAATTTGTACCTCTTCCTCACCAATTTGTACCTCTTCCTCACCTACTTGAACCTCTTCGTGAGCTATTTAAACATCTATATGTTCCTCAGCAGGATGACCTTCTTCCACATTCAATCCACCCTCTTCTACAATGTCAGCCACACCCTCCATGTTTCCATCATGTGTCTCTTCACCACCACTAAGAAACAGAACTTCCACTGGCTCACTAGGAACATGTTGAACATATATTTCTACCATGTCCCCAGTCCCCTCTGCATACTTAGACAAGTTCATTGCTTCCCTGTCATCATGATTTCCCTGGACCCCTTCCACCATAGCTTAAAGTCTCCATCGTACTTAAATTCTTTAACGATACCAACTGCTTCAAAATAAGACCATCGATCTGGATCAAGCCCTACTACCACGTGTACCTCTTCGCCAACATATCGTAGCCCCCTATCAAACCTCCCCATGTGATGCAAACGAACTTCGAACACCATTTTTACACCTATATTCACACATTAACACTTAACTCACAATATCGACCCAACAATGATAAACGAAATACGATCACTTACCTTGATACAATGCGCGAACGAACCACCTTGTCTCTTTCACCACCCAATGTCTCTCTCACGACCACCACAACGATAACCGCAACGAACCACTTACAATGCTTGGAGAAGAAGGCTTCGAGTTCGAGTTCGAATAATGTTTCTACCAACGTACTTTTCCCCAATTGCAAAAATCCAATTTGCCCTAATTGAAACCTAATTGATCTCATCACTCAGACACGCGTGCAAATAAAATTTTGTTAATCCAAATGTCAACAAACCTAAACGTGGCAAGCAGTGGAAGGCAATGGTCAGTGAAGGTGGAAGAATACGTGGCAGGGTCGTTAGCCACATCACAAAAAAATTGACTCCGTCTATTTTTAGGGACTAAAAATTCATATTTCCAAACTAAGAGGATGAAATGCCATCAATGTTTGATGCAAGGACTAAAACCAAAAATCAGTGAAACTTCAGGGACTAAAAGCATATTTAACCCAATTTTCTATGAAGGGTCCAGATTAAGTTATTTGTCCATCAAAGTTAGATCTGAAGCGTCTTTTCTCCCTCACAGTTAGATTGTGCACTAATGAGTGGCTGTGATGAGTCCACGAAACCGCTTTTTTCGGTTATAAATAAGTGTAAGGGGTCCTCCTCAATCACGTTGTTTTCCCTCTCCGAATCTCCTCCTTCGATCATCTTTTATCTTCAAGTGATGTCTTCTTCCACTTGGTCGATCGATGAGCCTAGTGACGAGGGTCGGGGATATGCTGAAGGTCGGGTTTCGTCGTCTACCTCTTCTGCATCGGTCTCCGCTGGTTCTCCCGGTCAGCAAGAAATTGTTTACGAAGATATTAAGTTTAACGTGGACAATTATCAGGTATGGTCTTCGCTTGTTCCACCTCCTGCAGTGCAAGGATATGATTAGGCCCCTCATGAGATTCGCAGTTATCCTTCTTACTTTATTACCACTAATTCTATAAGGCATTTATTAGAATGGGTAGATTATTGGCCGACCTTAGGGACGTAGAACATTATTCTTTAGTGGTGTGTCGTTAGAATGAACGGGCCTGCCACGGTCGGGGGGGATATGAGTTTTAGATTTTTTCTATGCTTACGTCACTTTGTTTCGTGACTTGGGTGTGCACCTCCCCTTTTCAGATTTTCAAATGGGTGTCCTTAGAGAATTGAACATATGCCCCACTCCATTGCACCCGAACGGATGGGCTTCTATACAAGCTTTTGTTGTCCTTTGTACCGGTCTTCTCCTAACCCCCACCCCTGCTGCATTTCTTTACTTTTTTCGGGCCCTTCCTCATCCAAACAAATCATGTGTTTCTTTAGCTCCCGTGAAAGATAAAAAACTATTTACTTCATTCAATTCTTCATATAAAGACTTTGAATCCAACTTTTTCAAAGTGGCCATTAGAGAACCTGGTCGGCCCAAGTTTTATTTTGATGACGATCGTCCCAAATTCCCTTTCTACTGGACAGAAGATCCCAAGAAAGTGAATTCGTGGGATAAATCTAAACTGACCGAAGATGTGTTAGACGTAATCGCCCATATTGATAAGCTACCCCGCCGGACTTCCTCCCGCAAGGTCATTGATCTGTTGGGTTTGACACTCTACATTCTAGAGTGTTTGGTAAGTTTTGAGGCCGAAGACACTCCCAATTCATCTTCCCTCCGTTGTTCTCCGATGTCCACCATGAATCTCCTCCTTGGTACCGAGCGGTTGTGACCTGCAAGAGAACACTCTGACGCTCAAGTCAGCAAAGTCACAAGAGGGCATAATTGTATATGATTGGATCAAAACTGTTTTACCTGACTGTCGAGTCTGTATTTATAGGTATTAAGCCCAATAATTGACATTAATTACCAATAACCATCAGATCTTCTATTTCCTTTTATGTAACATTCGCCCATTAAGGCCATTAATTACCTTTCAATGCTCCTTCGTTACTTAGCCATGTGTTCATCTCTCTGGTTCCTGACCGGCTGGTCCCTTAGTGACCTTGTCTTTAGGACCAACCGACCGATCGCCTCCCCACACTACAATAAGTAAAATGTTTTGCAATTTGAAGTAGAGAACACATAGTTATTTTATACTATTTCACTCTGTAGAGCTATGTATGATTCTCCTCTAGGGCCTCTTAGAGGGTTTGACTATAATCTTCAACACGATTACAACTGAGTATTTGCATCACTTCTGGTATCATATAGTCAATCTAGTAACCCTCACTCCTGGTTATGCAGTATTCTTTGTTGGTATCGTAGGGGGTAATTTTCTAAGAGTATTGTGCAGCAGATTTAAAACACAGAGAGTGGAAAGCGTATTCGATCACAATTAAAGTTAATTTGGTCCTTTTAGCAAAAATAATTTTCTTTCAGAAAATTAACCAAACAGTTGATATACGTTAAATAAAAAGAGTGTAGGGAATAGAAAAATCACACAGGTATTTTATACTGGTTCGATTCAACAGAATCTACGTCCAGTCGTTAATCACTACAAATAGTGATTAAAAGTTCCACTAAAAATGGTTTAACAGATTACAATCAAATGAACAGTAATAAAACGAAAAAAACCACTCTACCAACTTGAAGAGAACCGCTCCGGCAATCGACCAACGATTCACGAGCTTCTCCTTTCACAAGACCAGGCAGAGTACCTGGCTAACTTGAAGAGAGTCTGCTCCGACTATCGACACACGATACGCGAGCCTCTCCTTTCACAAGA
>NW_014541981.1:129286-130806 GCF_000741045.1 Vigna radiata var. radiata | reverse complement strand
CGAAGGAAAAGTCTCCTCTCCTTTGAATTCGAACACGCCGCTGCCGTAAGAGAAGATGGGGGTCGCTGCTGCCGTCGACCACTACCTTCAACCTCTCTGCCTTCGAGAACGTTGCCTCCAAACAGACCACCGCTTCACATTTTCTCAACCTTCGACTCGGACATTCAGTGGGACAGAGTGGGTTTCAACGTTGATTTGAATTTTCTGGTTGTGTGTTTGCTGAAGTGTTTTGGGTTTCCATTATTATATCGTGCGTGTGTGAGTTTGAATTTGTGAGACCAGCAGTTACTCTGTTTTCCTCTCCCTTACATTTTCTCCTTTTTTATTTATTGAGTGTGGTTTNTGGAATCTATGGGGATGATGGAGAGTGGTTCCGACGAAGATGGGGATGTTGGTTTCGTTATTGGCCTGGCTTTTGTGATTTTTGTATAATGCAGGTTGAGGGATGATGGTGTGAGGGGAAGGATCAACTCTGCGTGTGTTTCTTTTGTTGTTGTGGTGTGGGTGTGTTGAGAATGATGATACTAATGGAGTTCTACGTGATGGGTTTTTTTTTTTGGTTGGCTGGTGGTTGCTGTGATTGATTGTTCTTGATGGATGGTGTTTGGATATTTGGCTGGCTCCTTTTCTTGCAGGTAAACGGTATTTGGTCATGGAGAGTGATGGTTGTTCTGGGTTATAGTGTAGAAGGTGAGATTGTGGAGGTAATGGTGTTGATGGTAGGGAATAGATAGCGGCGTGGGGGGTTATGGAAGGAGAGGTTCAGATACGGTGTTGGGAGAGGAGGTGAAAAGGGTGGATGGGCGCTTCAAATTGGTGATTTTGACGAAGAGGGTGGAAAGAAAAACACATTTGCACTGGTCTTCTTACGGGAAATTGGTTTCTGAATAATAGGGAGTAAGCTTCAGGAGCTCGGAGGCTAGGAACTCATTAACCATGATGAAATTTTTATAGAGCAGTTGTATAGACCATAAGGATAAGGGAATATCAAGACAGCATGCACAAACAGAGTAAGCACAAGCATGCGAAGAGATACACAATGCAACATATTCAGTGTATGAGAGCAGGAAAACACTAACGAGGGAAATGATACTTACCTCTTGGAGCTTCTTTGTTATAGTCAGTTTTGGTTGNTATGCTTCGTTTTTCCTGCTGTCTGTGAATGCCGTCGAAGATGATGAAGATGATGAAGAAAAAACTCTCAAGGTTCCCTTCTCCTTTTTAGAATGAATCTGAGAATACCCTTGTTCTCTCTGTGTAACTTGGTTTTTTCGTCTCCTCCCCCACGACAAGCTCTCTCCCTTATTTGCCTTCCTCCTCTTTTTGCCTTTCTGCACCACTCCTCTCACTAACCGTTTTTTTCTCTGCTCTGCCCCCAAATCCCCCCAAAACGTCTCTGCCATCAAAAACAACTTTGTCTCCTTTGTCGTTTTGCACACATGGCATCCCAGCCAAAAAGTTTTTTTTTTTGAAACATCCCCAGTGGAGTCGCCATCTGTCGCAACCGAAAAATCGCGACG